>NW_025319069.1:300000-419352 GCF_017639315.1 Drosophila ananassae | reverse complement strand
CGTGGTGGGAGTTAAGCTGTAAAGACGATGAATTTTCAACATTTGACCACATAAGTTCTGGGATATTAAGGTCACCCAGAGCTATCAGCTGGTCACCATCAGACAGACGATCGAAAACCAAACGAATAGCGGACAAATGTTGCCAGTATATTGGCGGTTCGGAAGAAGGTGGTATGTACGAACAGGTAACATACAAAGATTGATCGGACAAAGTGATTTTGATGCAAAGGAATTCAATGTCACCAAACTCTTGTGATTTTACCTCTTCAGAAGCGAATTTGGAGTCTACAGAAATTAGCACTCCTCCTCCCCTTCGCAAAGTTCTATCACATTTAAAAGTGGTGTACCTACTAGGAAAAACTTCGGAGCTTAAGATCTCCGACTTTAACCAAGTTTCTGTAAATACAATAATGTGAGATGCAAAGATAGAACTATCAGAATACCGTTTGGGAAGTTTACTACGTAACCCTCTAGTATTCTGATAGGTAAATGTTAATGAAGAAATTAGTTTTTTCAAATTGAGGAAGATGAGGTGGAAGGTTGATCAGTGGCCGTAACATGTGGGAGTTTTACACCCACAGGTTTGTTTATCTATTTTTTCACCGTACTTGGCTGATGTTCTTGGACGAAAATGTTCTCTGGCCAAATGCTTATCAATAACATAAATCCTAAGGTTACCCTGATGCTTTTTATGGTTGGCTACTGGTATAAAAAGGACTTATATTTCCTTTACAAAATTAAGATGAGTTCACAATTATTCATTTAAAAACAAAGCCCATTCACTCAAAGTCTAAAAACAAAGATATCTTAAATAACAAAGCAAAGTGAAAGGAATGCCCAATTAACTTCTTTATTAACTGTTACACATTTTTACGAGCCACCTGTCCTAGGAGACAGGACACCTAGCCTAACTTTCAAGGGCCGCCTTGTCTGTTTGCCAAAATGGAGTCCTTTCCTCCCATTGCGGGCAAAAAAGCAATCGCTGTTCACAAGCAAAACAGCGCCGCAAAATGTCAAAGAAGCAGAGATAGGCACTTAACATGGACCCATGAAGGTCTCGTCTGGATAAGATAGTCAAGGGGACAAGTAAAGGGATAGTCAAGCGTTGGTGGGAAATGTAAAAAAATATTCCATCCGGTTGAAATGAATTTTTTAATTGATTTCCTTTGGGACGAGCAGGCAAATGGCCTTAAGCTGGAAATTGAATAGAATGCGATGGTGTCGGATTCACATTCACTTAAAAATGTCTAAGCAATAATTACGAAAGAAAAATTGAGAAATAGGAAGTTCAATAGCTTAGATAGAACTCAATTAAACAGACAATGAATAAGGTCTTCTCACCTTTGTGACGCCTGTCCAAAAACAACCATATTAATTGCAATCATTTGGAATAGATAATATTTTATTCAAATAACGACTAGGAACCTGAATACATGGATCCCAAAAGCGCAATCAAACCAGAAACCGCAAAAATCCAAGTCTTCTTAAAGTTCAGGTTTAAAACCCACCGTCCGAAGGAATTGTAAACAACATAAACAGAGCTTAAATAATTACATGCTTCATTCTTAAGTTTCTACGTGGCCTCGCACCTCACGAACCTCGGAAAAAATAAAAAAAAATGTATAAAGACATTACACTTTGAAAAATGTGATATAGACACTACCTGGGACCACTCACCACATAATATACAGGCAGGGGAAGGTATGCAGGCTCTAAAATCGCAGCTCCAAAAATTCAGCCATCGACTCCCAAGTAGTCGATCATGCCAAGTAAGAATAAGTTCAAAATTTCACCTTTTTCCCACTTGGCCTGGGTAGCTGGGTCCAATCCTTGGAGCCCATGGACAATGATGTATGACATAACTCTCTTCGGAGATTTAAAAGGAACGAACTGCTTCTAAGGCTGAGTCGCGAAAACAAGATAGCTATCTCTGCAGCTTTTCTCCCTTACTTATGTGAGGATTGCAGCACACGATTGTTCGTGTAGTAAATTCGTATGGCGTACCTTTATGTGTCAAATGTAATTCTGTCGATAATGAAAATTGTGTAATGAAAATTGTTGATAGTTCAAGAGCACAAAAAAAATTTATTTATAAAAAATAAATTTAAAAGCTCCGAAAAAGTCTGGTTGTTAACCCAAGTCTACAAAACCTCAAAGCCTGGGCCTACCTTTTCGTTCTTGCATTGGCAATAACTATGAAGGCAAGGGTTATGTCTTGTAATAAACCGAAGATCCCATCCCAGGACCCTCCTCAGGGATCCTCCTCTCATATAAATAGCCCGGACATCTAGCGAGTATCCACACCGTATGCGCTTGGGTTGCCGCCTCTGCCGGACTAAGGTGTAACTTCTCCCGTGCCGGGAGTCAGCCTGGCTGGTATACAAACTCTGCCACTCTAATACGGTGGGTTCAGGGTACCTGGTGAAAAGGGGGTCTTTCAAAGAAGCCTTACCCGTCAGCCGTTTCGCTTTCTTTGCCGATTCGGCCTGGCTTCGTATTCCGACTCGTATGCGTGTTGCCAACAGCTGTTCGGCACGAAAAATCCTGGCCTGCTGCCAATAGTTGATAACGGGAACTCACACGGCCAGGTTGCCGCCTCCAGTGAAAGTGAATTCAGATTTGGCGAAAAGCGGACGCTTTTCACACGAAAAGTTGATTGCGTTCCTGGGTATATTAAGCAGTGAACAAAAATAAAACTACTCGTACATTTCGATTAATCTAGCTCCAAGCTAGCTCGGCTGTCAAGAAGTGAGTTCAGGATTTTTGTTTTCCCACAGCACCTGCGGGTAACAATCACACATAATGGTTATAACCTTTTTTGAATATATATTTTAATTTTTATTTAATGAGACGTTATATGGGGGGTATTTGGAGAAGGTCCCATTTGAAAAATAAAAATAAAAAGAAAATAAAGAAACTAAATAAAATAAAAATAATTGTTTTAATTGCTTTGGAAAAATGAAAAAAAGAAGAAAACAAGGCGGATCGGCCAGGTTTCTTATTCCTAAAGCGATTGCTAAATAATATATATATCAATATAAAAATGAATTGCTGTTCGCTATTCTCTTAAACACTAGAGAACGGCTAAACGGATTTATCTTATCTTGGTCTTGAATTATTCGTGGAGGTCTAGGGAAGGTTTAAAAGGTGAGAAAAATTCGAATATTTGCCGGGAAAATCCTCAAACAGCATTTTTCTATTTCCCATACAAACGTTTTCTAAATAAAATGGAGAGTCAATTTGTAATTTATCACCGCTGCATGAAGTTCAAAAATTCTCAAACCGCATTTTTCTATTTCCCATACAAACGTTTTCTAAATAAAATGGAGAGTCAATTTGTAATTTATTACCTGTGCATGAAGTTCAAATTCGCGTTCGCGTTGGACGATCTAATATCACGATCCGAAACTTAACAAAAGTGAATCGCGAACGCGACAAAATTGCATAGTCACAAAATGCATAGTACATAAATAGTTGTCGGCTTCGAGAAACTTAATTTTAACTAATTTCAGTTAAGACTATATACAAATCGAAAGATAAATCTTAAGTTTTGCCACAAATTAAATTTCCGAACGCGATCATAATATTTGACATTAGATTTGAAAACCAACTAATATGTCAATCCATCCTGTCGCATTTCAGAGCACGGAAAAAAGTATTTTTGGTTACGATATCTATTAGTGCATCCTTCTATCGTTGCGGCTACGTGCGCGAGAACTTTATTTACTTTGGTGGTTCTTAGTGACAGTGACATTCCAAGTATTGTGCTCTTTTTTGTAGTGTCACTTTATAAGCGGGAAATTTTCACTATGATTAAATACAATTTACGATGCCGAGGAGAAGACGGCCTGACTTAGGTCGTCGTAGTCAATCAAATGTGCGAAGAGCTACCTCAGGTGCTAACCGCACTGATGACCAGAGACAGACAGATCAAGAAAATTATCGTATTGCTATGCCAGAATTGCGTTCTTTAGTGAGTGACAATGTAGGAGATAGGCTTAGAATGCAACGAGTTCGTGCACATCAACACAACAACAGCAAGCTAGACATAATGAAATTGAGCGAATCCGCAGACGCAGTGCTCCTGTGATTCTTGAACGAGCTGCATTCCACTAGGATTATTGTGCCGACAAATCGGAAAACCGATCGATCATTACCAACAGCATACTGTTTCCATGCTTGGACCTCGGCAAAGGTCCCAAGAAGTCCGCACATATCGTTGACCATGGCTCCTCTGAGATCTGTGTCAGCATTTTCCTTGGAGGATTTCCTGAGGACTGCATATGACTTGGATTTTACCGCATGCATGTTTTGCACTTTCTAACTTAGTTCCTTATGTCCCTTTGCATTCCTTGCCAGATGTACCTTTCTACTCTTTTTGCAATTGTTTTTCTTCCGCACCTGCTGCCTCACATCCATGGCACACACAGCTTCCATAATGCTACTTATTCGCTTCCGGCTCTATGTGGAACATGTCGGTAAACCAGGTCTGCCTCTTCCACGTACTCTAGATATTTCTGTGGGTTTTTCCGTATTTTCCTGCTTACGTACTCCATGTGTTCGCTTGTTGTGGTACTCCTCTACTTTTCTATAATCGGCTGAAAATAGAAAATACCACGGCTGATACCATCCATACCAATTCCCTGACTCGTTATCCGGTGGACCAGGTACAATAGCTCTTCTCTAAAGAAATGGCACTTGTCCGTGTTTATCCTTAGGTTTGCCGCCTTCAGTCTACGGAATACTTCCTTTAAGTTCGCCATATGCTCCTCCCTTGTGCGTCCGATCACGATGATGCCATCCTGATATGCAAAGGCTTGCAGAGCCATATGCGGGCCTATGACCTGGTCCAATGCACTTTGGAACTTTTCCGAGGCTGAGTGCAACCCGCAGGGAGTGAGCCGACCTTAGAATATAGGCTGAGCGAAAGCTCGCTGGCTTTATGCTACATATGAAGCCCGATACAGCCGAGCGGCCGAGAAGCGTCGCGGCTAACAAGAGTGAAAGATAATTAAAGATATTTCAAACTATAGGACATCAAGGTCTGCAGGATCTTTTGAAAGAGATAATAGACGCCGTGAGTTTATGACAACAATAATGTGACACAGTTCAAAGCTCCTCAAATCCAAGAACTGAAGATCCAACAGTCCGGTAAAAATGATGCTTTGCGGGTTTGACCGCCGCTTCCCAGAGTCTAAAATTTCAAGAGGCGCTCGTTGTTGCTCATCCCTTATGAAGAGTTGAAGCACCTCCTTTATCTCTTTTTAAGCTTAAATAAAATTGGTTGCATTATCAAACCAAATGTGCTACGGTTTTCGGCGAGTGCATATAAACTGTTTTAAAGCATGCAAAAACGAAAATTTGGATGGATCCTTTACAGTGCACGGCTTTGGTAGCAAAGCTGAAAACGAGTTAGCGTACTTGGAACTAGCTATCACGTTAACCTACGGAGTTTGGATTAGAAGAACCCTTGCCCTTAGCTCCAGAGTGGGTCTTTCAGATAGAACCGCTGCTGGTCACTGATCTTGAAGTCCAAGAAAAAACACAGGACCATGGGCCCATAGGTTATCATCAATTAACTCCTTGCGAAGAGCACCACACGTCACTATGTCTGCCGGGATCAAAATAAGGCCATTTCATCGTTCTGGTCAACTTCTGGATTGTCGAAACCCGATTGGCGATGAAAACATTAAAACGAGCGGGCTCCTCCCGAATCCAGAACAGCGCCACAGCAGAATCGCACCTGCAGAAATACTTGCCATTAGACCTGCAACTGAGCTATTTTCGACATAAACCAAGCCGCAACTCTGCTCCAGATAACACCAGTTTCAGAACCGTCACAATTTTAAGAGGTGAGTCTCGATACCTTCAGCAGAGTGAATGACTCTGTGACCTTGTACCCTTCGATAAGACATACGACACAGATGATAATAACCATTCTAGCCCGCTGCGCCATGGTGAAGCTGCAACAACGCATCTCCCAATCGGAGTGAAGATCTTGGGGGAGGCTTTTATCCTAGGAACGTCTCATAGCATTAGAAGAAAAATCTTTGCCTTTGTATTGACAGGTCCAACAAGTCCTATTGGATCATACAGCCGGGCGATTGAGGAAAGTAAGATGCGCCTAGTGGGCTTTGGGATTGATTTAAGCCCTTTAAACGAAAATAGCAAGAGGTCAGTAGACGGATTCCAAGCGTTGCCCAAAGTCTTCCATCATTGCTTCCATCATCAAACTTTAGGAACGACTCCCGATCTTCTTCTGGCACGTCAGAGATCAGTTCAGAAAAATTGGAGCACCACTTTCTCAACCGAGCCTTATCTATAGAGCCACCTCCGGAAATTAGAACATCAACATACAAATCGCGACGCAGAATTTGGGCACCCTTTAGAAACATAGACAGCTCATCCTCTGCCAACTGATGCATTACTTAAACTAATAAAAGTGAGTCCGGCTTTTATCCAGTTTGCAAACCGGCACCTCGTCCTCGTATATACGTTTTCGGTACACTTTGCAAATATCTCCTGATGGCCACTCGATGGCAACGGAACCTTAGATAAATGTGCAGCAGCTTTGGTTGAATAACTGGACCAGACATTAACACTTCATTCATCGAATAGCCAGAGGTTGTGGCAGCCGAACCATCAAAAACAACCCTGAGCTTGGTTGTTGAACTGTACTTCTTCAAAACACAGTAATGCGGTAGGAAATGCAGCACAGCTATCCTTAAATCGAGGCTGACGACAAAGCTTCCTTTCAAGGAAAAGAAATCTCCTCACGGCTTTGGAGTAGGATTTACCAAGCGACTCAGAACTGCCTTTCAGCTGAAGCATCCAACAACATTCTTCCACTTCACAACGGGCTCGGCGTAGTCTTCAATTTCCGAAAAATTACGGAGAAGACACTCTAAGGGCTCATCCAGGTGGCTTGGGATCTTCACATCGTCCTTGCGGACTGCGGCCACGAACGAGAAAGTCGTTCCTGACGTGAACCGCCCCCACACATAACCCATCCAAGCCGGGTTTTCTGCAGCAATGGTAGACCAGCTGAGAACTGGATTTGCCCAACCCACAGCAGCTCATAGAATTGACCGACCGATAAGCCGAGGTAATGTACCGTTGACGAACCTGCATGCGAAACCCAAAATATCTGATATCAACTTTAGTGACGAAAATATGCTATATAGGTGTACAAAATTGTAACAAAAAATATTCTAGTTCGGCACGTGACTGATTTTTTTTTTTGTTTTTCTTGCACGTGCCGAACAAGAATATTTTTTATATGCAATTTTGTTCACCTATATAGCATATTTTCGTCACTAAAATTGATATCAGATATTTTGGGTTTCGTCACCGGTACTTTTCCTCGTCAAGAGGTTTTCATACCCTTGCAGAGGGTATTTCAATTTTGGTCAAAAGTGTGCAATGCAGTGAAGGAGACATCTCCGACCCTTTAAAGTATATATATTCTTTTTCAGGATCACTTCCTGAGTCGACATAAGCATGTCCGTCTGTCCGTTTGTCTGTTTCTACGCAAACTAGTCTGTTTTAAAGCTATCGAGTTGAAACTTTGCACACACCCTTCTTTCCTTTGCAGGCAGTATATAAGTCGGAACGGCCGGGATTGGCCGACTATATCCTATAGCTGCCATATAACTGATTGATCGGAAATTCCATAACTTGGTTGTTTTTCAAGTTAGAAGCATGGGAGTTTCAATGGATTCCTGTTTGGGCAATACAATTCAAAATGCCCAAAGATATACGATCTGCTAATATAAGATGTGTGGCGCCACCTAACGGACTGCCACTCAACTGCAAGGGTATATAAACTTCGGCTCCGCCCGAAGTTAGCTTTCCTTTCTTGTTTTTATATGATACTAGCTGTTCCCTGCCACGCTTCTCTGTGGCGTATTGTGGTTGGACGATCAAGAAATGAAGAATACGACAGACACGCTTTAAGCCTGACTCCACGCCTTTCTGCTGCTTCCATGGTAACGTCAATTACATAGCTGTCATTTGCGTTTTGTTATTCCAAGTCTGATTCTTTTTTGTTATACCACATTATATAGTGACTGACGTTTCATGTCAAGTCACACGGGAACGCTGTTGAACGGGATAAAAAGTATCCTCTGTCCGTATCCTGGTAAATCTGTTCTGCCGTTTTTGAGTTATAAGTGGTTGTTCGTCCGTAGAGCGTTATGCGGCAACTACGTCAAACTTGAACTCACGGGAGTAACGGTAGGTCCCGGAGTCGTAGTCAAAACCGTAAATAGTCCTGACTAAATTTACCTGGATTCTGCAAGGGACTGCTCGGGTTGGCCAGACGCTTGCTGTGATCAGGCATGAGTTGATGTGCTTGAAGTCCTGGCGTGGTTTTCCTCAAGTACCGGTGGTATGGTGGTTCGGCTGATTCCTTATCGGCCGGTCCTACTGGCGGTCCGTTTCACGGGAGCAACACTCTAAGTAGGTTAGATAGCGCGGGGTCTGCTAGTGGTCCGTTTCACGGGAGCAACACTCGAGCTAGACTGGTATGCCGCGGGGTCTCCTCGTGGTCCGTTTCACGGGAGCAACACTTGGAGTAGTTAGGTACCGCGGGGTCTACTGGCGGTCCGATTCACGGGAGCAACACTCGAAGTAGACTGGTATGCCGCGGATTCTACTTGTGACCCGTTTTACACAGGATCACTAGAAGTAGGTTGATTTTAAGTGCCGTGGTTCAGACACTGAGTAACGAGACGATTGACTCTGATTTCGGAACTGTCTTTATTTCAGAAGAATAACTCTTATATAAGATGCTAAATTATACATCATTAAATCTAAGAAAGGTCAAAGTTCTGGACGTGCTAAACTAAGGTTAATGCCAGGGTCACCCACCTCTGAGTCTGCTGACTCAGATTGTTTGTTCATGTACTGCTTGCGCATTTCGGCTTAGCTGGCTGGTTTTTACTTGCATCGGTCAGTCGGTCATTCTTCCCGCTGATATGCTGCTTCTGCTTTTGGCGCCGTCTATTAGTGCTGGGTTAATAGGTTGGATATAGTTTTATGCTTATTACTAATTGTTTATAGGTGAGAAAATCGGTTAGTGGGTTTGTATATTGCGACATGCTGATGCATATTGATTGGATCAAATTACTAAGTGTGCATATAGGGTTGTAGGTCTTGGCACTAGGTGCCAACAGTGGTGTAACTAACACGACTTTCTTTTATATATATAGATAGATAAATGCGCAAAATAAAAAAAAAAAGTTTTCCCAGTTTTTCTAGTTAAATGTTAATTGTTGAATGTAACACTTTATTTTGGGTGTGCGTCACAAAATAATAAATCTTAGAAAAGTATTGGCGGAGTTGGTTTGCCTATTTGATCAAATTTTGGTCAAAAGTGTACAACGCAGTGAAGGAGACATCTCCGACCCTATAAAGTATATATATTCTTGATCAGGCTCACCTCCTGAGTCGATATGAGCATGTCCATCTGTCTGTCGTTTTCTACGCAAACTTGTCTCTCAGTTTAAGAGCTATCGAGTTGAAACTTTGCACACATCCTTCTTTCCTTTGCAGGCAGTATATAAGTCGGAACGGCCGGGATCGGTCAACTATATCCTATAGCTGCCATATAACTGATTGATCGGCAAACTGATTGATACCAGAGAGCAGCTTGTTCAACTCCTCGTCATTGCGAATAGCCAACTGGAGATGACGGGGAATAATCCTAGTCTTCTTGTTATCACGGGCAGCATTGCCAGCTAACTCGAGAACTTCAGCTGCCAGGTATTCCATAACGGCAGCCAGGTAAACAGGAGCGCCGGCACCAACGCGTTCAGCATAGTTGCCTTTGCGGAGCAGACGGTGAATACGTCCGACGGGGAACTGAAGACCAGAACGATTCGATCGGGACTTTGCCTTTCCCTTCACTTTTCCACCCTTGCCACGACCAGACATTTTTTTTTACTTTACGATAATTCACTTCACACACGAATAATGGTGGCGAACTATGGACCACCAATTTATACTTATGCCTTTATCCCTGCTTTCAGTTGGGGGTTGGTCGTTTCTGATGAAATTTTTTAAAAGTAGACCTGAAAACCTTGCTCGAATAAAAGTACTAAGCCGAACGGCTGTTGGGCGCAAATATTATTGTGAAGTGAAGTGAATTTGAAAGTAACTATGCCGCCGAAAACCAGTGGAAAGGCAGCCAAGAAGGCTGGCAAAGCTCAGAAAAATATAACCAAGAATGATAAGAAGAAGAAGCGCAAGAGGAAGGAAAGCTATGCTATTTACATCTACAAGGTTCTGAAGCAGGTTCACCCTGACACTGGAATTTCGTCTAAAGCTATGAGTATAATGAACAGCTTCGTAAACGATATCTTTGAGCGTATTGCTGCTGAGGCTTCGCGTCTGGCTCATTACAACAAGCGCTCGACCATCACCAGTCGGGAAATCCAAACGGACTACCATAACAGGTGTTTTGCCTAATTTTCTATAGAATGATTAGATTAGATTAGTAGCATAATTAAAAGTCGAGAAAAAATTGAAGTCTAATCTAATTTAGCATAGGGCGGAGCGGGAGCGAAATACAAGCTTAGTTGCGCTCTCTTGTGAATTCGCCCCGCTTCCCCGCAAAAGATAAGCTAGGCTTAAGTTCATTTTTGGTTGAATATAGCGAATTATAACGTCGAGTCAAACGCTTGAGTCTTATTTTTCGTCGTTGTTAAAAATTTAGTAAACAGCCACTTTTAGTTTTTTTTTGAAAGTGTTGAGACAAACTAATCTCAGTAAAGACTTTGGCTTACTATAATTTCTAAATAAAACAACAAGTGACAGTGATACAAAGAATACATTGAAGGCTAAAATAAAAAGTTGCTCGCGACGGTAGTGCTGTGAACATAAAAACAATAAACAAAAAACAATTTAAAGTTCGCGTCTCGAAACAACATTTTTATCAACTGGAGTCATCGTCATCCCCATGCCCTGCACCTCCATCGTGTGTCCTAGGAAAGTAGCCACAGGTCATTTTAAATAAAAGTAATTTCGCAAATTAATTAATTACACAGCTACACAAAAAAAAAAAAAAAAAAATTCAGAGATCAGACCATACCTCCTATATGGATTTGGGGTCGCTGAATCCGAATCCGTGGTCAGTTGGTCGCCATCACGTCAGGTTTTCGAGAAAATAACGGTTGAATAGTCGAAAAACGCCGTTTTTGGCCATTTTCGAAAAATCGTACCGCAAAATTCTGATGTGTTACAAACCTAATTCAAAATGGAAATGAAAGGCTGATTTGTGAGCTTTAAAACGAGCTCCATGCCAAATTTTTCGCATGCACCGTTAGGACAGGGGGTGCGTTTATATGTAGGCATCTTAGCAAAAAATGTATGCCGAACACAAAAATTTCAAAATTCAGCATATTCAAATAAAACATGGTACCCGGGGGTTTTTGGGGTCGCTGAATCCGAATCTGAGGTCAGTTTGACGCCATCACGTCAAGTTTCTTCATAACCTCAAAAAACACACTTTTCACTTTTTAGAAAAGACCGAGCTAGAATGTGGGCTTTAGGTTTTAGATGAGACAATTTCTAAAGCAAATGAGTTGCAAGACCAGATCGAGCAGTTAGACGAAATGGATTAATTTGGAGCCGAGATGGAAGAATTAACTTTCAAGGGCCGCCTGAATGAATTTTTTAATTGATTTTCCTTTGGGACGTGGCCTTAAGCTGGAAATTAAATAGAATGCGAGGGTGTTTTCGATTTCGGACTCACATTCACATAAAAATGTCTGAGCAATAATTAGGCAAGAAAAATTGAGAAATTTTTGAATCTAGGAAACTATTGAATCTGGGAGACAAAACAGAGAAGAATACATGCTAATAACTTTTTTTTCTGCTTGGCGCAACAAACCCTTTTAATTGCAATCATTTGGAATAGATAATATTTTATTCAAACAACGACTAGACACCTGAATACATGGATCCCAAAAGCGTAATCAAACCAGAAACCTCGGAGAAAATAAAGAAAACATGTATAAATAGATTACGCTTTGGAAAAAGTGATATAGTCACTACCTGGGACTACTCACCACACCAATATACAGGCAGGGGAAAGTGAATTAGTGATGTTAAAGGACGATCCATAGCATGCAGTACTCTTAAACCGCAGCTCCAAAAATTCAGCCATCGACTCCCAAGTACTACTTCAGGCCAAGTAAGAAGAAGGTCAAAATTTCACCTTTCTCCCACTTGGCATGGGTAGCTGGGTCCAATCCTTGGAGCACATGGACAATGATCTATGACATAATTCTAGTCGGAGATTTCCAAGGAACGAACTGCTGAGGCTGAGTCGCTAAGACAAGATAAAAACCTCTGCAGATTTTCCACCTTACTTATGTGAGGATTGCAGCCCACGATTGTTCGTGTAGTAAATTCGTATGGCGTTCCTTTATCTGTCGAATGTAATTCTGTCGATAATGAAAATTGTGTAATGCAAATTGTTGATAGTTCAAGAGCCCAAAAGTCAAAAAAAAATTTTAAAGCTCCGAAAAAGTCTGGTTGTTAACCCAAGTGTACAATATCTCTGAGCATGGGCCTACCTTTTCGTTGTTGCATTGGCAATAAATATGAAGGAAAGGGTTATATCATGTAATAAACCGAAGATCCCATAGCAGGACCGTCCTCTCAAATAAATAGGACATCTGAAAAGTAGCACCTACCCACTTCCCATCCCAAAACACCATCTTGCACCGGGCCGGACTAAGGTGTCACTTCTCCCGTGCCGAGAGTCAGCCTGGCTACCGGGTATACAAACTCCGCCCACTTTAATACGTTGGGTCAGGGGTATCTGTTAACCCCCTTTTCAAAGAAGCCTTATCCGGCAGCCGCTTCGCTTTCTTTGCCATATCGGCCTGGCTTCGTATTCTGACGTCGTAACGCAGATTTGGCGACGCAGTAACGCAGATTTGGTTTCGTTTTTCGCTTTTAAATACGGTGGGCTCAGGGTACCTGGTGACCCTTTTTTCAAAGAAGCCTCACCCGGCAGCCGCTTCGCTTTCTTTGCCATATCGGCCTGGCTTCGTATTCTGACGTCGTAACGCAGATTTGGCGAAAAGCGAACGCCACAATTCGCCTCGAGAATTTTATTAGAATTTCACACGAATCAGTGAACTAAAATGAAATTACTCGTACGTTTCGATTAATCTAGCTCGGCTTCCAGGAAGTGCGTTCAGAATTTTTGTTTACAGCACCTGCGGATAACAAACACACAATATGGTTATAACCTTTTTTGAATATATATTTTAATTTTTATTTAATGAGTGACGTTATATGGGGGGTATTTGGAGAAGGTCCCATTTGAAATGAATAAACAAAAGATTGTATTTAACATATTGAATTATTAAAAAGAAATAGCACAATAAAAAAAAATTTACCACTCGTTTTGGTAATTGTTTTGTTCGTTAGTCTCGCTAAAACTCGAGAACGGCTGAACGGATTTATCTTATCTTGGTCTTGAATTATTCGTGGAGGTCTAGGGAAGGTTTAATAGGTGAGAAAAATTCGAATAATTGCCGGAAAATCCTCAAACAGCATTTTTCTAGTTCCCATCAATTGGGAATAATTGGATATTCAGTATAGCGATTGCACATTAAAATAAGTAAAGGAAATAAATTTAAGAAAATAATATGATTTATTTTAGAAATACCCAAAAGCTTTTCCCCTCATTTTTTTGTGTTTCTTTGCTAAGCGATTTTGAATCCTTGGGTGGGTTAACGATAGGTTCGTAAAACTAAGCCTTAATACAAAAAATAAATAAAAAGCAAGAAAGGAAAGCTAACTTCGGGCGGAGTCGAAGTTTATATACCCTTGAAGTTGAGGCGCAGTCCGCTAGGTGGCGAAACGCATCTTATATTATTAGATATAGCGGATCGTATGTAGTCGGCCAATCCTTATGAAATTTGGCGTATCGAATTATTTTGCCCAAAGAGAAATCCATCCTTCTAACTTAAAAAACATCCAAGTTATGGCATTTCCGATCAATCAGTTATATGGCAGCTATAGGATATAGTCGACCGATCCCGGCCGTTCGGACTGCCTGCAAAGGAAAGAAGGATGTGTGCAAAGTTTCAACTCGATAGCTTACTTATAAAACAATATACAACTTATAAAACTATTTGGTGACCCCGACGTGATCCTTTAGGATCACAACTTGAACACAAAACTCAACGCAATTTAACTCAACGAAAAAAAAAAGAGAAAGATACATCGCAACAATGGGATCAGAATCAGACCCCGTAATCCAAATGCTCATTGATGAGCAAATTGAAAGCAACATAGTCATCCAAAGGCTAATAAGAAACTTCACTAAGGACTCCGCAGAGCGTAAACTCAAGGGAAGATACTTCTAGGAGAGACTCACACAGCTCACTCACTAATGGACCCAGTTTAAAATAAAAGACGCCAAGCTCCATGAGCTAGCACTAAGTCCGTAGAATGAGTATTTCACAAAGGCCAAAGCGCTAGAAGAGCTTGTGAAAAAATATGAAGCAATATTTTCGGATGGAATCCCATCAGAGTCAGGCCCGTCACAAAGGCCCCGGAAAACAGGCGAAAATCTCGAGCCAAAGGCACAATCATCACGAGGAAACGAAGGAGAAGACCTTCGATTAACATCATTAAAACGAAGACATGAAGGACGATTAGACGATATGGAAGACTTTCTGTGCAACCGCACCGAAGGACGGGACATGTCCACACACGTCAGACAACACATGAAGGAGCTAAGGAAGGAAATCGTCACGGGATACCATGATCTCATCGACTTGGAACCAGCCATAAAAAATGATGGACTCACCGATGACTGATTTAATGTTGTACGAGCAGAATATTTTTCGTTTTTGAGCGAAGAATCGCAATTAACTTCAGCATCAACACAAAAATTCGCGGTTGCACCTCCGTTTGTAATACCAAAAGTAGAAATTCCAAAGTTTGACGGAGACTACCAGCATTGGCTACGATTCTACGAAATTTTTCAAAGTGCACTCAAAGTGTCAACAGACAACTGGGAGCCAATCTTGATACACATCATTGAGGAAAGATTGGATCCACACACGCTGTCAGCTCTAGAACTAGCCGTCACCGATCCAACCAATCGATAATCTCGACCCGATCATCATTAAACACTGACTTCGAAGATCAAATCAATGTCGTTGTACTACCGGAAATAATGCCCAATCAACCATCGCACAACCAGCGCCAAGAAATATCTCACCTCAGTTGCGCTTAGCCGATCCAGAATTTACGCAGCCTCAGAATATTGATCTGTTGTTGAGCGCCGAAATCATCTTCCAGCTTATGAGGCCACAACAGACATATTTGGGAGAAGGACAACCACTACTAAAAAATACCGCACTTGGATGGATTGTGATGGGGCCAGTGCGATCGGAATCAGCTCCTAATATCAAGGCAGAACAAGTCGTCGGTAATACGACGGCTTGGACACCGGAAGCTAACGAGCCACGACAAAGTTTGATTGCATGCATCGGCAAGGAGCAAATAGTAAAATCCGGAACAGTACATAGTTCCCCACTCATTGCGGATCAACAAGAAGCTAACACGCCACGACAAGTTCAACAAGGAGAGCCGCATACGGACCCCAAACCACAAGCCCCAACTGAAGAGCACAGAGTGCAAGGGCCAGTAACCAAGGAAAGTCAAGAAGTAGAAGTCACCTCCTATCTGGCATGGGTGACATGCATCTCCAAAAGGGTGCAAGAAGCAAGGGCAAGAGAGGACCAAGAGTCCTGTATGCGCACTGATCAACCAGAAAGGTCTAGAAAGAAGAAGATGCCCAAGGAGAATGGTTACGAGGGCGCGCAACAAGGCGAAGGAAACAACAGGCCGGATAGAATTATCGTTGGTATCGCTTCAATGTTGGAGATCTCACCCACATGATGCAAAATTTTTTTTTTTATTAACATTAGATTTTTAGTAACTAGTTTTAAGATCCACAATATGTTCTAGTTCAACGGTACACATCGGTTCACTGAGACGGTTCAACAATGGATGAATGTTGGCCCCTGTTGGTCCCTCAATGGATGAATGTTGGCACCTAGTGCCGATCAAGTAATTTGATCCAATCAATATGCATCAGCATGTCGCAATATACAAACCCACTAACCGATTTTCTCACCTATAAATAATTAGTAATAAGCATAAAACTATATCCAACCTATTAACCCAGATTCTGCCAGAAGCAGAATCAGCATATCAGCGGGAAGAATGACCGACTGACCGATGCACGCAAAAACCAGTCAGCTAAGCTGAAATGCGTGTGCAAGCAGTACATGAACAAGCAATATGAGTCAGCAGACTCAGAGGTGGGTGACCCTGGCATTAACATTAGTTTTAGCACGTCCATAACGCTCCCGTGAAACGGACCACGAGGAGATCCCGTGGCATACCAGTCTATTTCGAGTGTTGCTCCCGTTAAACGGACCACCAGTAGACCCCGCGGTACCTAACCTAATTCGAGTGTTGCTCACGTGAAACGGTCCGCCAGTAGGACCGGCCGATAAGGAATCAGCCAACCCACCATACCACCAGTACTTGAGGAAAACCACCCCAGGACTTCAAGCACATCAACTCCAGCCTGATCACAGCAAGCGTCTGGCCAACCCGAGCAGTCCCTTGCAGAATCCAGGTAAATTTAGTCAAGACTATTTACGGTCTTTGACTACGACTGCGGGACCTACCGTTACTCCCGTGAGTTCAAGTTTGACGTAGTTGCCGCATAACGCTCTACGGACGAACAGAGACTAGTTTGCGTTAAAACAGACAGACAGACGGACAGACGGACATGCTCATATCGACTCAGTAGGTGATTCTGACCAAAATTATATATACTTTATAGGGTCGGAGATGTCTCCTTCACTGCGTTGCACACTTTTGACCGAAATTATAATACCCTCTGCAAGGGTATAATAAAATAAGGAAAGAAGGATGTCAGAGTCGTAACTGCTCAGATTATGACAAGAGCGAGGAAACCTCGGTGCCGGAGGCTGATCTCAACTGCAATAATCTGATTACCCAATTCAGAGCCAATAAAAATAAAAAAAAATTCGGAATATCTGGATGTGATTGCACATATTGATGAATTAAATAAATTAAAATAAATAATATAAAAAATTGAATCTATGTATATACGACGATTGTAGAAAATAAGGTACCCTGTATATTTTAGTATATCACAATGCACGCTTTTATAGTTAAGGAAGATGAAAGAGATCTTGGAGTAGTTATAATTGTCTCGCTCTAAGAAATAGTGAATAAGAAAATATGTATATCAATTTTTTCCTCAGTCACAAATAAAATTGTGAGCGAATTCTGCCGCTCAATAGGTTATGGGCCCAGGCACTGGAGAATTCAAGTTATTCGGTGTGTGACTCGATATTAAGAACAATGAGTGCTCTTTATCAAATTGATAAGTTAGAGGAGACGAACTATGACACATGGAAAATACAGATGCGATCTGTATTGGTGCATTCCGGTTCTCGAGTGCTAACTGAAACGAATGTTCCAGATGGACAACAGTTTGCGGCCTTGGACAGTAAGGCGTTGGCAACAATAACATTGAGTGAAAAGTCTGTTTCAATTGACCTACATCAAGAATTGCTTGACGGCTGTGGTGGCATGGACCAAGTTAAAGGAGGTTCATCAACCAAGCGGGCCTGAAAAAAAGATACAGTTATACAAGAAACTGCTTAATAAACGGATGGAGCACGGGCAGAGCATGACGACCTACATAAGTGAATTTTTGGAAATTCTGGATGGTCTAACTGGAGTTGGAATAGAGCTAAACGTCGAACTTCGCACTATCGTTTTGCTATCAAGCCTTCCAGAGCAATTTGAACATTTCGTGGTCGCTATGGAGACACGAGATAGCTTGCCTTCGTTCGAAGTTCTCACCATAAAGTTAAAGGAGAAGAGCGAAAGAAAAGGAATAGCAGATGTACGAGCCGACAGTAAGGAATTCACTGCAACGCAGAAGCACAACTCACAGAAAAAACGAAAAAATATCGTTTGCTTCAAGTGTGGTGAACAAGGGCACATTAAGTCCCAGTGTCGAAGTGACGGTGAGGGAGGTCACCGCATAGCATTAAAAAATTTGATGAATCGCCAAAGCAGCCTGCTGCACGCCTGTGACGTCAACAAAATTGACAATTCAACATGGTGTTTGAATAATGGCGCAACAAGCCATATGTGTTGCGCAAGAAAGTTATTCACAAAGTTTGAGAAACACACTGAACAGATCGGATTGGCCAATGCTGGTTTCCTTCAAGCAGAAGGTATAGGGCATGTCAAGATACAGACAGGCCAGTGCATGTTGACACTAAAAAATGTTCTTTACGTTCCGAAGATGACCGGAAATTTCTATTCCGTGAGCAGTGCTGTCCAGAACAGGTGATGCAAGATGGAGAATGCATAGTGAAAGCCAAAAACATTGGCAACTTGTACTTGTTTGTGGGTGGTCGCAGCAAATGTTTTGCCATGTCAGCTGTAGATGGGATTTTGCTAAACAAGAGATACGGACATATTAATTTCTCTTGCTTGAAAGAGATGGTATCTAAAGGGATAGTTCGAGGGATAGATAATATTCGGTTGCCAGAGAATATTAGTTGCAAATCGTGTATGGTTAGCAAAATCCATGTTCAACCTTTTCCATCAGCAACAAGTAATCGGGCTAAGGAGCCTTTGGATTTGGTACATGCAGATGTTTGTGGACCTTTCCCAACATTGTCCCTCGTAGGTACCAAGTATTTTTTGACGTTCATTGACGATAAGTCCAGGAGGATTTTTGTTTACTTCTGCGTGGGAAGAATGAGGTGCTACCCAAATTCATCGATTTCAAGAACCTGGTGGAACGGCAGACAGGAAGGAGTGATAATGGCGGAGAATTTGTCAATAAACAGTTTGACGAATGTCTGAGGCAGCATGGAATCGACAAACAGCTAACAATAGCGTATACTCCCCAGCAAAAATGGAGTTGCGGAACGGGCAAATCGTACGCTTGTGGAGATGTCAAGATGCCTTCTGGTCCAGGCGGGACTGGGAGATCAATTTTGGGCTAAAGCTGTCAACACTTCTGTTTATCTGCGAAACCGCTCCCCTACCAGCGCATTAGAGAGTATGACTCCTATGGAAGCGTGGACGGGTAAGAGACCTTATGTACAACACCTAAAGGTTTTTTCATCTCTTGCAGTTGTTTTGGACAAGGGTCCGAGGAAGGGCAGCAAATTTCAACCTAAGGGCAAAGAGTACATTATGGTTGGGTACTCTGTGGCAGCGAAAGGTTATCCACTATATGATCCATCAACTCGATAATTGGTCGAGAAACGGGATGTGTTATTTGATGAACATCATGACGGGCCATCCAAGGGTGATGCTGTGACGATCAATCTGAAGGAACTGGAGGAGGCCCGCCAGTAGCAGGGAGCCGGAGATGCAGAATTCGTTTCTGACTTATCCATCGACGCCGGCAGCTCCGATGAGAGCACAGATCAGTACGAGAGTGCCGAAGAAAGAGGTGAGCATGTCGTGGAGGAGGCACGCAGGGGCCCCGGACGTCCTAAGATCGTCCGGAATGTGCCCTTGTTTCGGAAAATATTCCGATTCCATTAACTTGCAAAGAGGCGCTGGTTAGAAAAAATGCAAAGGAGTGGAAGAGAATATGACTCTCTCTGGTTAGCAACCAGACTTGGCAAATAATAGATTTACCCAAAATCAGCGAGCAATTAGATGCAAGTGAGTGTTCAACGTCAAGCGTGATAAAGATGGCCAAATAGAACGTTTCAAGACTCGACTGGTAGCAAAAGGATGCTCCCGTCAGTTTGGCGTAAATTACCAAGAAACATTTTCGCCGGTATGTCGATTGGAGTGTGCGCTATATTATAGCACTGGCGGCGGAGTTCAAGCTACATCTTCATTAAATGGATGTATGCACCGCGTATCTCAATAGCGATCTGAGTGAGACGGTCTACATAAAGCAGCCGGAAGGGTACTCAGATGAAACAAATCCTGACAAGGTATTGCTTCTGAAAAAAGCAATATATGGCTTGAAGCAATCAGGAAGGGCCTGGAACGAGAAGCTTAATAGCGTATTGGTTAATATGGGATTCGTTGCCTGTGATAACGAGCCATGTTTGTACAAAAATTGTAGAGAAGGTAATCTTGTACTAATCCTTGTATATGTTGACGATATACTTATAGCTTGCCAATCGCACGAGGACTTACTGTAAATCAAGAGCAGCATCTCACGATCATTCCAGTGCCTTGACAAGGGTCGACTTAACCACTTCCTGGGCATGGAAATCGAACGGGACGCCGATCTATATATCAGGGACTTATTGCATCCATATATCAGGGACTTATTGCATACCCAAGGGAGTGATTTTTGAACGTGGACGCGGATTGGGCAGGTGATATGCTCGTCAGGAAGTTTTATACTGGTAACATCTACCTGTTAGCAGGTGGTCCGATTACTTGGTGTTCGGAAAAGCTGCGAAGTGTGGCGTTGAGCAGAACCGAGGCGGAGAACATGGCACTTTCGGCGGCATTCAAGGAGGAGATAGTCATGCGAAGGCTGATTATGGAGATTGGTTGCGGAGACAACGACACCCCGATCGTCGTTTATGGGGATAATCCGAGTGCACAGGCGCTAACCAAGAAGATCATTCCAGAACAAAGCATATTGATAAACGTTATCATTTTGTTAGAGAAGTTGTTAAGGAAGGACAAGTTTTGTTGAAATACAAATGTATAACTAAAATGATAGCAGATATTTTGACAAAAAATCTTCCCAAACAAAACACGAAGAGCTTACAAAAATGTTTAATTTGTTTTGATATTTATTTTTGTAAACAAGCTTGCATTAAGGAAGGGTGTAGAAAATAAGGTACCCTGTATATTTACGAAAGTTTCTAGTCCTTCTACTAGGAACGTTAAAATTTAAGCGTGTTAATATTTACTAACTAGTATTTAGTATTTACTAGCATTGGCTGGCTGTCAATATTTCCATAAATAAGATTTTATAGAAACATGACACCCAGCATCGTTCTACGGTTTGTTAATGATGGTATGTTGATTAGTAAAAGTCTATTACGATAAGAGGGGAGGTAAAGATTTGCATCCCAATTAAGTCCCCTAAGCGCAAAAGTAAGAAAGTTTTTTTGTACAGATTCATTGTGATCTTGGTGTACTCCATATTGAGGACTCCAGACACACGAACCATTCTCAAGAATTGGACGGACCAGTGATGTATATAACGTTTTAGTTATGTACGGGTCATTAAACTTTTTTGACCATCTTTTAATAAAACCAAGCACACCCATAGCTTTATCAACCATGGTAGATATATGGTCGGTAAATTTAAGTCTCAAATCTAATAGGACACCTAGATCGTTAACCTGAGTTAATCGTTCTAAGGCGTTCCCATAGAGAAAATACATAACCTGGTGAGGACTAGATCGGTAAAAAGACATGAGTTTACATTTCGATCCTTCAAGCTTTATGTTATTTGCTAAACACCAATTTTAGAAGAAATTAAATAAGTTAATTTCGGAATTTTATTGGTCTGATTTACTGGCATGCGATGATATAAACTTAGCATTACAAAAATTTTATTTCACTGTAAACTCATTTTTTGTCTTAATCTTTTAAGTCTACACTTAATCTCATAAAGTTCGTTTCTTCCGTAAGGCTTTCAATTAAAAACCACTCCTTAATTGACCTTAAGTGTAGACTTAAGTGTCTACACTTAAGTCTACACTTAAGGTCAATTAAGGAGTTGTTTTCAATTGAAAGCTCAAGAGTGGGATGATATGGATCCTCAGGGTCAAAAAGGGGAAAAGTTCTGGAAAGAGTAAGACCATCAGGATCAGAAACGAAACATAAGTCCAGCAGCCGACATAAAGAATTTCTAACGTGGTTAATTTGCCCGAGTGCGTGTGCAAGCAGTACATGAACAAGCAATATGAGTCAGCAGACTCAGAGGTGGGTGACCCTGGCATTAACATTAGTTTTAGCACGTCCATAACGCTCCCGCGAAACGGACCACGAGGAGATCCCGTGGCATACCAGTCTATTTCGAGTGTTGCTCCCGTTAAACGGACCACCAGTAGACCCCGCGGTACCTAACCTAATTCGAGTGTTGCTCACGTGAAACGGTCCGCCAGTAGGACCGGCCGATAAGGAATCAGCCAACCCACCATACCACCAGTACTTGAGGAAAACCACCCCAGGACTTCAAGCACATCAACTCCAGCCTGATCACAGCAAGCGTCTGGCCAACCCGAGCAGTCCCTTGCAGAATCCAGGTAAATTTAGTCAAGACTATTTACGGTCTTTGACTACGACTGCGGGACCTACCGTTACTCCCGTGAGTTCAAGTTTGACGTAGTTGCCGCATAACGCTCTACGGACGAACAGAGACTAGTTTGCGTTAAAACAGACAGACAGACGGACAGACGGACATGCTCATATCGACTCAGTAGGTGATTCTGACCAAAATTATATATACTTTATAGGGTCGGAGATGTCTCCTTCACTGCGTTGCACACTTTTGACCGAAATTATAATACCCTCTGCAAGGGTATAATAAAATAAGGAAAGAAGGATGTCAGAGTCGTAACTGCTCAGATTATGACAAGAGCGAGGAAACCTCGGTGCCGGAGGCTGATCTCAACTGCAATAATCTGATTACCCAATTCAGAGCCAATAAAAATAAAAAAAAATTCGGAATATCTGGATGTGATTGCACATATTGATGAATTAAATAAATTAAAATAAATAATATAAAAAATTGAATCTATGTATATACGACGATTGTAGAAAATAAGGTACCCTGTATATTTTAGTATATCACAATGCACGCTTTTATAGTTAAGGAAGATGAAAGAGATCTTGGAGTAGTTATAATTGTCTCGCTCTAAGAAATAGTGAATAAGAAAATATGTATATCAATTTTTTCCTCAGTCACAAATAAAATTGTGAGCGAATTCTGCCGCTCAATAGGTTATGGGCCCAGGCACTGGAGAATTCAAGTTATTCGGTGTGTGACTCGATATTAAGAACAATGAGTGCTCTTTATCAAATTGATAAGTTAGAGGAGACGAACTATGACACATGGAAAATACAGATGCGATCTGTATTGGTGCATTCCGGTTTGTGGAGTGTTACGTCTCGAGTGCTAACTGAAACGAATGTTCCAGATGGACAACAGTTTGCGGCCTTGGACAGTAAGGCGTTGGCAACAATAACATTGAGTGAAAAGTCTGTTTCAATTGACCTACATCAAGAATTGCTTGACGGCTGTGGTGGCATGGACCAAGTTAAAGGAGGTTCATGAACCAAGCGGGCCTGAAAAAAAGATACAGTTATACAAGAAACTGCTTAATAAACGGATGGAGCACGGGCAGAGCATGACGACCTACATAAGTGAATTTTTGGAAATTCTGGATGGTCTAACTGGAGTTGGAATAGAGCTAAACGTCGAACTTCGCACTATCGTTTTGCTATCAAGCCTTCCAGAGCAATTTGAACATTTCGTGGTCGCTATGGAGACACGAGATAGCTTGCCTTCGTTCGAAGTTCTCACCATAAAGTTAAAGGAGAAGAGCGAAAGAAAAGGAATAGCAGATGTACGAGTCGACAGTAAGGAATTCACTGCAACGCAGAAGCACAACTCACAGAAAAAACGAAAAAATATCGTTTGCTTCAAGTGTGGTGAACAAGGGCACATTAAGTCCCAGTGTCGAAGTGACGGTGAGGGAGGTCACCGCATAGCATTAAAAAATTTGTGACGTCAACAACGCCTGTGACGTCAACAAAATTGACAATTCAACATGGTGTTTGAATAATGGCGCAACAAGCCATATGTGTTGCGCAAGAAAGTTATTCACAAAGTTTGAGAAACACACTGAACAGATCGGATTGGCCAATGCTGGTTTCCTTCAAGCAGAAGGTATAGGGCATGTCAAGATACAGACAGGCCAGTGCATGTTGACACTAAAAAATGTTCTTTACGTTCCGAAGATGACCGGAAATTTCTATTCCGTGAGCAGTGCTGTCCAGAACAGGTGATGCAAGATGGAGAATGCATAGTGAAAGCCAAAAACATTGGCAACTTGTACTTGTTTGTGGGTGGTCGCAGCAAATGTTTTGCCATGTCAGCTGTAGATGGGATTTTGCTAAACAAGAGATACGGACATATTAATTTCTCTTGCTTGAAAGAGATGGTATCTAAAGGGATAGTTCGAGGGATAGATAATATTCGGTTGCCAGAGAATATTAGTTGCAAATCGTGTATGGTTAGCAAAATCCATGTTCAACCTTTTCCATCAGCAACAAGTAATCGGGCTAAGGAGCCTTTGGATTTGGTACATGCAGATGTTTGTGGACCTTTCCCAACATTGTCCCTCGTAGGTACCAAGTATTTTTTGACGTTCATTGACGATAAGTCCAGGAGGATTTTTGTTTACTTCTGCGTGGGAAGAATGAGGTGCTACCCAAATTCATCGATTTCAAGAACCTGGTGGAACGGCAGACAGGAAGGAGTGATAATGGCGGAGAATTTGTCAATAAACAGTTTGACGAATGTCTGAGGCAGCATGGAATCGACAAACAGCTAACAATAGCGTATACTCCCCAGCAAAAATGGAGTTGCGGAACGGGCAAATCGTACGCTTGTGGAGATGTCAAGATGCCTTCTGGTCCAGGCGGGACTGGGAGATCAATTTTGGGCTAAAGCTGTCAACACTTCTGTTTATCTGCGAAACCGCTCCCCTACCAGCGCATTAGAGAGTATGACTCCTATGGAAGCGTGGACGGGTAAGAGACCTTATGTACAACACCTAAAGGTTTTTTCATCTCTTGCAGTTGTTTTGGACAAGGGTCCGAGGAAGGGCAGCAAATTTCAACCTAAGGGCAAAGAGTACATTATGGTTGGGTACTCTGTGGCAGCGAAAGGTTATCCACTATATGATCCATCAACTCGATAATTGGTCGAGAAACGGGATGTGTTATTTGATGAACATCATGACGGGCCATCCAAGGGTGATGCTGTGACGATCAATCTGAAGGAACTGGAGGAGGCCCGCCAGTAGCAGGGAGCCGGAGATGCAGAATTCGTTTCTGACTTATCCATCGACGCCGGCAGCTCCGATGAGAGCACAGATCAGTACGAGAGTGCCGAAGAAAGAGGTGAGCATGTCGTGGAGGAGGCACGCAGGGGCCCCGGACGTCCTAAGATCGTCCGGAATGTGCCCTTGTTTCGGAAAATATTCCGATTCCATTAACTTGCAAAGAGGCGCTGGTTAGTAAAAATGCAAAGGAGTGGAAGAGAATATGACTCTCTCTGGTTAGCAACCAGACTTGGCAAATAATAGATTTACCCAAAATCAGCGAGCAATTAGATGCAAGTGAGTGTTCAACGTCAAGCGTGATAAAGATGGCCAAATAGAACGTTTCAAGACTCGACTGGTAGCAAAAGGATGCTCCCGTCAGTTTGGCGTAAATTACCAAGAAACATTTTCGCCGGTATGTCGATTGGAGTGTGCGCTATATTATAGCACTGGCGGCGGAGTTCAAGCTACATCTTCATTAAATGGATGTATGCACCGCGTATCTCAATAGCGATCTGAGTGAGACGGTCTACATAAAGCAGCCGGAAGGGTACTCAGATGAAACAAATCCTGACAAGGTATTGCTTCTGAAAAAAGCAATATATGGCTTGAAGCAATCAGGAAGGGCCTGGAACGAGAAGCTTAATAGCGTATTGGTTAATATGGGATTCGTTGCCTGTGATAACGAGCCATGTTTGTACAAAAATTGTAGAGAAGGTAATCTTGTACTAATCCTTGTATATGTTGACGATATACTTATAGCTTGCCAATCGCACGAGGACTTACTGTAAATCAAGAGCAGCATCTCACGATCATTCCAGTGCCTTGACAAGGGTCGACTTAACCACTTCCTGGGCATGGAAATCGAACGGGACGCCGATCTATATATCAGGGACTTATTGCATCCATATATCAGGGACTTATTGCATACCCAAGGGAGTGATTTTTGAACGTGGACGCGGATTGGGCAGGTGATATGCTCGTCAGGAAGTTTTATACTGGTAACATCTACCTGTTAGCAGGTGGTCCGATTACTTGGTGTTCGGAAAAGCTGCGAAGTGTGGCGTTGAGCAGAACCGAGGCGGAGAACATGGCACTATCGGCGGCATTCAAGGAGGAGATAGTCATGCGAAGGCTGATTATGGAGATTGGTTGCGGAGACAACGACACCCCGATCGTCGTTTATGGGGATAATCCGAGTGCACAGGCGCTAACCAAGAAGATCATTCCAGAACAAAGCATATTGATAAACGTTATCATTTTGTTAGAGAAGTTGTTAAGGAAGGACAAGTTTTGTTGAAATACAAATGTATAACTAAAATGATAGCAGATATTTTGACAAAAAATCTTCCCAAACAAAACACGAAGAGCTTACAAAAATGTTTAATTTGTTTTGATATTTATTTTTGTAAACAAGCTTGCATTAAGGAAGGGTGTAGAAAATAAGGTACCCTGTATATTTACGAAAGTTTCTAGTCCTTCTACTAGGAACGTTAAAATTTAAGCGTGTTAATATTTACTAACTAGTATTTAGTATTTACTAGCATTGGCTGGCTGTCAATATTTCCATAAATAAGATTTTATAGAAACATGACACCCAGCATCGTTCTACGGTTTGTAAATGATGGTATGTTGATTAGTAAAAGTCTATTACGATAAGAGGGGAGGTAAAGATTTGCATCCCAATTAAGTCCCCTAAGCGCAAAAGTAAGAAAGTTTTTTTGTACAGATTCATTGTGATCTTGGTGTACTCCATATTGAGGACTCCAGACACACGAACCATTCTCAAGAATTGGACGGACCAGTGATGTATATAACGTTTTAGTTATGTACGGGTCATTAAACTTTTTTGACCATCTTTTAATAAAACCAAGCACACCCATAGCTTTATCAACCATGGTAGATATATGGTCGGTAAATTTAAGTCTCAAATCTAATAGGACACCTAGATCGTTAACCTGAGTTAATCGTTCTAAGGCGTTCCCATAGAGAAAATACATAACCTGGTGAGGACTAGATCGGTAAAAAGACATGAGTTTACATTTCGATCCTTCAAGCTTTATGTTATTTGCTAAACACCAATTTTAGAAGAAATTAAATAAGTTAATTTCGGAATTTTATTGGTCTGATTTACTGGCATGCGATGATATAAACTTAGCATTACAAAAATTTTATTTCACTGTAAACTCATTTTTTGTCTTAATCTTTTAAGTCTACACTTAATCTCATAAAGTTCGTTTCTTCCGTAAGACTTTCAATTAAAAACCACTCCTTAATTGACCTTAAGTGTAGACTTAAGTGTAGACTTAAGGTCAATTAAGGAGTTGTTTTCAATTGAAAGCTCAAGAGTGGGATGATATGGATCCTCAGGGTCAAAAAGGGGAAAAGTTCTGGAAAGAGTAAGACCATCAGGATCAGAAACGAAACATAAGTCCAGCAGCCGACATAAAGAATTTCTAACGTGGTTAATTTGCCCGAGTGCGTGTGCAAGCAGTACATGAACAAGCAATATGAGTCAGCAGACTCAGAGGTGGGTGACCCTGGCATTAACATTAGTTTTAGCACGTCCATAACGCTCCCGCGAAACGGACCACGAGGAGATCCCGTGGCATACCAGTCTATTTCGAGTGTTGCTCCCGTTAAACGGACCACCAGTAGACCCCGCGGTACCTAACCTAATTCGAGTGTTGCTCACGTGAAACGGTCCGCCAGTAGGACCGGCCGATAAGGAATCAGCCAACCCACCATACCACCAGTACTTGAGGAAAACCACCCCAGGACTTCAAGCACATCAACTCCAGCCTGATCACAGCAAGCGTCTGGCCAACCCGAGCAGTCCCTTGCAGAATCCAGGTAAATTTAGTCAAGACTATTTACGGTCTTTGACTACGACTGCGGGACCTACCGTTACTCCCGTGAGTTCAAGTTTGACGTAGTTGCCGCATAACGCTCTACGGACGAACAGAGACTAGTTTGCGTTAAAACAGACAGACAGACGGACAGACGGACATGCTCATATCGACTCAGTAGGTGATTCTGACCAAAATTATATATACTTTATAGGGTCGGAGATGTCTCCTTCACTGCGTTGCACACTTTTGACCGAAATTATAATACCCTCTGCAAGGGTATAATAAAATAAGGAAAGAAGGATGTCAGAGTCGTAACTGCTCAGATTATGACAAGAGCGAGGAAACCTCGGTGCCGGAGGCTGATCTCAACTGCAATAATCTGATTACCCAATTCAGAGCCAATAAAAATAAAAAAAAATTCGGAATATCTGGATGTGATTGCACATATTGATGAATTAAATAAATTAAAATAAATAATATAAAAAATTGAATCTATGTATATACGACGATTGTAGAAAATAAGGTACCCTGTATATTTTAGTATATCACAATGCACGCTTTTATAGTTAAGGAAGATGAAAGAGATCTTGGAGTAGTTATAATTGTCTCGCTCTAAGAAATAGTGAATAAGAAAATATGTATATCAATTTTTTCCTCAGTCACAAATAAAATTGTGAGCGAATTCTGCCGCTCAATAGGTTATGGGCCCAGGCACTGGAGAATTCAAGTTATTCGGTGTGTGACACGATATTAAGAACAATGAGTGCTCTTTATCAAATTGATAAGTTAGAGGAGACGAACTATGACACATGGAAAATACAGATGCGATCTGTATTGGTGCATTCCGGTTTGTGGAGTGTTACGTCTCGAGTGCTAACTGAAACGAATGTTCCAGATGGACAACAGTTTGCGGCCTTGGACAGTAAGGCGTTGGCAACAATAACATTGAGTGAAAAGTCTGTTTCAATTGACCTACATCAAGAATTGCTTGACGGCTGTGGTGGCATGGACCAAGTTAAAGGAGGTTCATCAACCAAGCGGGCCTGAAAAAAAGATACAGTTATACAAGAAACTGCTTAATAAACGGATGGAGCACGGGCAGAGCATGACGACCTACATAAGTGAATTTTTGGAAATTCTGGATGGTCTAACTGGAGTTGGAATAGAGCTAAACGTCGAACTTCGCACTATCGTTTTGCTATCAAGCCTTCCAGAGCAATTTGAACATTTCGTGGTCGCTATGGAGACACGAGATAGCTTGCCTTCGTTCGAAGTTCTCACCATAAAGTTAAAGGAGAAGAGCGAAAGAAAAGGAATAGCAGATGTACGAGTCGACAGTAAGGAATTCACTGCAACGCAGAAGCACAACTCACAGAAAAAACGAAAAAATATCGTTTGCTTCAAGTGTGGTGAACAAGGGCACATTAAGTCCCAGTGTCGAAGTGACGGTGAGGGAGGTCACCGCATAGCATTAAAAAATTTGATGAATCGCCAAAGCAGCCTGCTGCACGCCTGTGACGTCAACAAAATTGACAATTCAACATGGTGTTTGAATAATGGCGCAACAAGCCATATGTGTTGCGCAAGAAAGTTATTCACAAAGTTTGAGAAACACACTGAACAGATCGGATTGGCCAATGCTGGTTTCCTTCAAGCAGAAGGTATAGGGCATGTCAAGATACAGACAGGCCAGTGCATGTTGACACTAAAAAATGTTCTTTACGTTCCGAAGATGACCGGAAATTTCTATTCCGTGAGCAGTGCTGTCCAGAACAGGTGATGCAAGATGGAGAATGCATAGTGAAAGCCAAAAACATTGGCAACTTGTACTTGTTTGTGGGTCGTCGCAGCAAATGTTTTGCCATGTCAGCTGTAGATGGGATTTTGCTAAACAAGAGATACGGACATATTAATTTCTCTTGCTTGAAAGAGATGGTATCTAAAGGGATAGTTCGAGGGATAGATAATATTCGGTTGCCAGAGAATATTAGTTGCAAATCGTGTATGGTTAGCAAAATCCATGTTCAACCTTTTCCATCAGCAACAAGTAATCGGGCTAAGGAGCCTTTGGATTTGGTACATGCAGATGTTTGTGGACCTTTCCCAACATTGTCCCTCGTAGGTACCAAGTATTTTTTGACGTTCATTGACGATAAGTCCAGGAGGATTTTTGTTTACTTCTGCGTGGGAAGAATGAGGTGCTACCCAAATTCATCGATTTCAAGAACCTGGTGGAACGGCAGACAGGAAGGAGTGATAATGGCGGAGAATTTGTCAATAAACAGTTTGACGAATGTCTGAGGCAGCATGGAATCGACAAACAGCTAACAATAGCGTATACTCCCCAGCAAAAATGGAGTTGCGGAACGGGCAAATCGTACGCTTGTGGAGATGTCAAGATGCCTTCTGGTCCAGGCGGGACTGGGAGATCAATTTTGGGCTAAAGCTGTCAACACTTCTGTTTATCTGCGAAACCGCTCCCCTACCAGCGCATTAGAGAGTATGACTCCTATGGAAGCGTGGACGGGTAAGAGACCTTATGTACAACACCTAAAGGTTTTTTCATCTCTTGCAGTTGTTTTGGACAAGGGTCCGAGGAAGGGCAGCAAATTTCAACCTAAGGGCAAAGAGTACATTATGGTTGGGTACTCTGTGGCAGCGAAAGGTTATCCACTATATGATCCATCAACTCGATAATTGGTCGAGAAACGGGATGTGTTATTTGATGAACATCATGACGGGCCATCCAAGGGTGATGCTGTGACGATCAATCTGAAGGAACTGGAGGAGGCCCGCCAGTAGCAGGGAGCCGGAGATGCAGAATTCGTTTCTGACTTATCCATCGACGCCGGCAGCTCCGATGAGAGCACAGATCAGTACGAGAGTGCCGAAGAAAGAGGTGAGCATGTCGTGGAGGAGGCACGCAGGGGCCCCGGACGTCCTAAGATCGTCCGGAATGTGCCCTTGTTTCGGAAAATATTCCGATTCCATTAACTTGCAAAGAGGCGCTGGTTAGTAAAAATGCAAAGGAGTGGAAGAGAATATGACTCTCTCTGGTTAGCAGCCAGACTTGGCAAATAATAGATTTACCCAAAATCAGCGAGCAATTAGATGCAAGTGAGTGTTCAACGTCAAGCGTGATAAAGATGGCCAAATAGAACGTTTCAAGACTCGACTGGTAGCAAAAGGATGCTCCCGTCAGTTTGGCGTAAATTACCAAGAAACATTTTCGCCGGTATGTCGATTGGAGTGTGCGCTATATTATAGCACTGGCGGCGGAGTTCAAGCTACATCTTCATTAAATGGATGTATGCACCGCGTATCTCAATAGCGATCTGAGTGAGACGGTCTACATAAAGCAGCCGGAAGGGTACTCAGATGAAACAAATCCTGACAAGGTATTGCTTCTGAAAAAAGCAATATATGGCTTGAAGCAATCAGGAAGGGCCTGGAACGAGAAGCTTAATAGCGTATTGGTTAATATGGGATTCGTTGCCTGTGATAACGAGCCATGTTTGTACAAAAATTGTAGAGAAGGTAATCTTGTACTAATCCTTGTATATGTTGACGATATACTTATAGCTTGCCAATCGCACGAGGACTTACTGTAAATCAAGAGCAGCATCTCACGATCATTCCAGTGCCTTGACAAGGGTCGACTTAACCACTTCCTGGGCATGGAAATCGAACGGGACGCCGATCTATATATCAGGGACTTATTGCATCCATATATCAGGGACTTATTGCATACCCAAGGGAGTGATTTTTGAACGTGGACGCGGATTGGGCAGGTGATATGCTCGTCAGGAAGTTTTATACTGGTAACATCTACCTGTTAGCAGGTGGTCCGATTACTTGGTGTTCGGAAAAGCTGCGAAGTGTGGCGTTGAGCAGAACCGAGGCGGAGAACATGGCACTATCGGCGGCATTCAAGGAGGAGATAGTCATGCGAAGGCTGATTATGGAGATTGGTTGCGGAGACAACGACACCCCGATCGTCGTTTATGGGGATAATCCGAGTGCACAGGCGCTAACCAAGAAGATCATTCCAGAACAAAGCATATTGATAAACGTTATCATTTTGTTAGAGAAGTTGTTAAGGAAGGACAAGTTTTGTTGAAATACAAATGTATAACTAAAATGATAGCAGATATTTTGACAAAAAATCTTCCCAAACAAAACACGAAGAGCTTACAAAAATGTTTAATTTGTTTTGATATTTATTTTTGTAAACAAGCTTGCATTAAGGAAGGGTGTAGAAAATAAGGTACCCTGTATATTTACGAAAGTTTCAAGTCCTTCTACTAGGAACGTTAAAATTTAAGCGTGTTAATATTTACTAACTAGTATTTAGTATTTACTAGCATTGGCTGGCTGTCAATATTTCCATAAATAAGATTTTATAGAAACATGACACCCAGCATCGTTCTACGGTTTGTTAATGATGGTATGTTGATTAGTAAAAGTCTATTACGATAAGAGGGGAGGTAAAGATTTGCATCCCAATTAAGTCCCCTAAGCGTAAAAGTAAGAAAGTTTTTTTGTACAGATTCATTGTGATCTTGGTGTACTCCATATTGAGGACTCCAGACACACGAACCATTCTCAAGAATTGGACGGACCAGTGATGTATATAACGTTTTAGTTATGTACGGGTCATTAAACTTTTTTGACCATCTTTTAATAAAACCAAGCACACCCATAGCTTTATCAACCATGGTAGATATATGGTCGGTAAATTTAAGTCTCAAATCTAATAGGACACCTAGATCGTTAACCTGAGTTAATCGTTCTAAGGCGTTCCCATAGAGAAAATACATAACCTGGTGAGGACTAGATCGGTAAAAAGACATGAGTTTACATTTCGATCCTTCAAGCTTTATGTTATTTGCTAAACACCAATTTTAGAAGAAATTAAATAAGTTAATTTCGGAATTTTATTGGTCTGATTTACTGGCATGCGATGATATAAACTTAGCATTACAAAAATTTTATTTCACTGTAAACTCATTTTTTGTCTTAATCTTTTAAGTCTACACTTAATCTCATAAAGTTCGTTTCTTCCGTAAGGCTTTCAATTAAAAACCACTCCTTAATTGACCTTAAGTGTAGACTTAAGTGTAGACTTAAGGTCAATTAAGGAGTTGTTTTCAATTGAAAGCTCAAGAGTGGGATGATATGGATCCTCAGGGTCAAAAAGGGGAAAAGTTCTGGAAAGAGTAAGACCATCAGGATCAGAAACGAAACATAAGTCCAGCAGCCGACATAAAGAATTTCTAACGTGGTTAATTTGCCCGAGTGACATGTCAAACATGCCCAATTTTATTGGTCTGATTTACTGGCATGCGATGATATAAACTTAGCATTACAAAAATTTTATTTCACTGTAAACTCATTTTTTGTCTTAATCTCTTAAGTCTACACTTAATCTCATAAAGTTCGTTTCTTCCGTAAGGCTTTCAATTGAAAACCACTCCTTAATTGACCTTAAGTGTAGACTTAAGTGTAGACTTAAGGTCAATTAAGGAGTTGCTTTCAATTGAAAGCTCAAGAGTGGGATGATATGGATCCTCAGGGTCAAAAAGAGGCAAAGTTCTGGAAAGAGTAAGTCCATCAGGATCAGAAACGAAACATAAGTCCAGCAGCCGACATAAAGAATTTCTAACGTGGTTAATTTGCCCGAGTGACATGTCAAACATGCCCACAGGGAAGTCGTGGTGGGAGTTAAAGTCACCCAGAGCTATCAGCTGGTCACCATCAGACAGACGATCGAAAACCAAACGAATAGCAGACAAATAGCCAACATACTGGCGGCGGTTCGGACGAAGGTGGTATGTAAGAACAGGTAACATACAAAGATTGATCGGACAAAGTGATTTTGATGCAAAGGAATTCAATGTCACCAAACTCTTGTGATTTTACCTCTTCAGAAGCGAGTTTGGAGTCAACAGAGATTAACACTCCTCCTCCTCTTCGCAGAGTTCTATCACATCTAAACGTGGTGTACCTACTAGGAAAAACTTCGGAGTTTAAGATCTCCGGCTTTAACCAAGTTTCTGTAAATACAATAATGTGAGATGCAAAGAAAGAACTATCAGAATACAGTTTGGGAAGTTTACTAGGTAACCCTCTTGAAGAAATTAGTTTTTTGAAACTGAGGAAGATGAGGTGGAAGGTTCATCAGTGGCCGTTACCCGCAGGTTTGGTTATCTTTTTTTTCACCGTACTTGGCTGATGTTCTTGGACGAAAATATTCTGTGGTCAAAAGCTGGCGGAACAAATCGTCTTGAACATCTGCAAGGGCACACGTATTTTGAAAGATGACGTGTGCCTGGTGTATGAATATTTAAATTTTGTAATGTCCATCACCTTTAGGTCGACTTTTGTTTTGGCTTTGGTGTAAGCCGAGATATCAATCTCAGAAGTATCAGGGGCAAGCCGGGAAACAAAAATATGTTTCGATGGTGGGATCACCTGCAAGAGTTTTGGTGCCGCCGCAACTAGTACAGCGGCATCAGTACGTACCGGGGGTCCGGACGGTTGATTGCCCTATTTGGTGACATTTACAGGGGTTTGAATTATTGGGTCTGGGATCACTTGAAGCGATGCCACAGAGGACATATCAGACAATTGCTCATTAATCCTGAGATATGCGGAAGCCGAATTTTTCTCAGGTCCGGCCCTTGGGGTGGCCAGATATATAAGCGGCTGCATAGTTGTCGGCTGAGCAGGCTGAAAATTATTCGCCCCAAGCACATCACTAAAAGAGGATTTTTTACGCTTTGGAGACTCGTTTAGTAGTTGAAGACTACTAAACTGTGTGATTTTTCGAAAACCACTAATCAACTCCTTGAAACCGTCATTTAGTCTGCCTCATGAACGATCTCATTTCGTCCTGAACAGCACGACAACCGTCACAGCAAAAATGGAGACCAGACCTACGCGAGATTGCATCCCAAACTGAGGCCGTGAACCCGACACACTTAGCGTGTAAAACGTTTTTACAGAGCCAGCAATGGATGGTAGGCTGGGAAGACGAGATTGTCTTATTACAAGACTTCAATGCACGAACCAATTTAAATTCCATAATTATTAAGATTTTAAATAATTAATGCAAAACAATAAACAATATTTTCGTCAATTAAATTGGAGTTTTTAATCTCATATTTTCAAAAAGTCATGTCTATCTAAAACTGTTCAAAAAGCTATCTATGTCCAAAACGAATCTATTGCAGGTTCAGCTTGTTTAGTAAAGCTTTACAGAAATTGTAGATAGCCATGACATTTTGAAAATATGAGATTAAAAACTCCAATTTAATTGACGAAAATATTGTTTAACCACCTATAATAAATTCAATAAAATTATTTCGAATTTTTCCTTAAATCCAAAATGAAATCATGGTGTGATCTACTGATTTCAATAAGAAAATAAAAATCTTCCATAGAAAAATGTTTGGGGAAAAATCATAGAAGACCAAAATTTAATGTAGAAAATCGGAGATTTCAACTTTGGATTAGTATTCCAAAGATATGGTAACTGCTAGATACCATTTTTTAATTTTAGCTGTTACACATACATTTCAAAATTGATATGTTCTAGAAACAATGATGGTCATCGCCATTACATGGCCTAACTAATTCAATATATGGTGAAATTTGATCAATTTCTTCTCTTAGGTGTACCACGGAAACTGTGGGTGATAGAACCTATGTTTGTTCTGAACTTTGGTTCAGGGGAGCCTAAAGGTTATGGAGCAGGTAAAATTATGCGTGGAGGAAAAAAAGTGGAAATTGTCGGCCTGTGTTGTTTATGCAAATCTAATAAGCAAATTTTATGACAACGCAGTGCGCACAAAAAAAACACGTCCGTCCGCTTTGAGATAAAGAGAAGAAGTTTGACAATGCACGCTTTTATAGTTAAGGAAGGAGAAAGAGATCTTAGAGTAGTTATAATTGTCTCGCTCTAGGAAATAGAGAATAAGAAAATATGTATATGAATTTTTCCTCAGTCACAAAAACAAGGTGTTCGAATTTTATCGCTTCTAATTCTGCCGCTCAATGGAGATGAAGGTCAATGAAAGAGAAACAGGAGTGAATGAAGGCGAAAAAGGATTTACAACAATAATTTACAACATTTATATAAAAATGATTTTTACTTTCACTTATTTATTATAGGTATATAAATCTTATCAGTACGTCAAAATATCACACAACAAAAATATCACACGTCAAAATATTACACGACAAAAATATCACACGTCAAAATTTCACAGGACAAAAATATCACAAAATTTAAAAAAACCTGAGAAATAATGGGAAAACAGATGAAATACAATTGAAAATTAAAATTGAAAATTGGAATGGAAAATTGAAATTGAAAATGAAAATTGAAATTGAAAAAAGAAATTGAAAATTCAAATTAAAAGTTCAAATTGACAATTGAAATTGAAAATTGGATTTGAAAATTGAAAATAGAATTTAAAAATTGAAAATGAAAATCAAAATTGAAAGTTTAAATTGAAAATTAAAATTGAAAAAAGGATTTTAAAATTAAAATTGAAAATTGAATTTGAAAATTAAAATTGAAAATTTTTATTTGAAATTGAAAATTGGATTTAAAAATTGAAAATCAAAATTGAAAGTTTAAACTGAAAATTAAAATTGAAAATTGGATTTTAAAACTAAAATTTAAAATTGAATTTGAAAATTAAAATTGCTAGGTATTCACCTAGCAGCAGCTCAGCTTAGCCTTACACTTATAATTCCAATCAGCCAATCTTATATTTTGCCCATCTTTCGATCAAAGTGGTGTGTTATCGGATCTTCTTAAGGTCAAGCCCGTGTATTCGCCAGGCCCTGATGGAGTTCCAGGCTGTGTTCTGAAGAACTGAGCCGAGGCTCTGTGCAAACCGCTCGTTTAACTCTTTAATATATTGCTGGAAACTTCGATCTTTCCCCTTATGTGGAAGGAATCCTTCATTATTCCGCTGCATAAAAAAGGAAAAAAATTCGACCCTGCAAATTAAAGAGCCATCTCGAAATTCTCAGCAATTCCACAGCTTTTTGAAAAAGTTATCACTCCACATTTGCAACACCTATGTAGTTCAATAATAACTGGAGCTAACATCTTTTATCACGGATGGCTTCCGGAATGGCTTACAAACAGACGTCATTTACACTGACTTCAGTAAAGTATTTGACTCTGTTAACCATTCGCTTCTTATAAGTAAACTCAGTCGTTTGGGATTCCCAACTGAACTTCTTATATGGATTTCGAGCTACTTATCTTCTTTAAAGATGTTACCTCGCGTTTAGTCCGCGCCACATCTGGAATGCCCCAAGGAAGCCATCTTGGACCCCTACTTTTTACACTGTTTATTACCGACTTGCCCCTTGCCTTAACTAATTCACTTGTACTTATGTACGCTGATGACGTTAAGTATAAATTCACTAGCGCCCAGTCTAGACTTCAATCCGATTTGGATAAACTTCAAAATTGGTGTTTAGCAAATAACATAAAGCTTAAGGGATCGAAATGTAAACTCATGTCTTTTTACCGATCTAGTCCTCACCAGGCTATGTACTTTCTCTATGGGAACGCCTTAAAACGATTAACTCAGGTTAACGTATAGGTGTCCTATTAGATTTGAGACTTAAATTTACCGACCATATATCTACCATGGTTAATAAAGCTATGGGTGTGCTTGGTTTTATTAAAAGATGGTCAAAAAAGTTTAATGACATAACTAAAACGTTATATACATCACTGGTCCGTCCGATTCTTGAGTATGGTTCGTGTGTCTGGAGTCCTCAATATGGAGTACACCAAGATCACAATGAATCTGTACAAAAAAACTTCCTTACTTTTGCGCTTAGGGGACTTAATTGGGATGCAAATCTTTACCTCCCCTCTTATCGTAGTAGACTTTTACTAATCAACTTACCATCATTAACAAACCGTAGAACGATGCTGGGTGTCATGTTTCTATACAATCTTATTTATGGAAATATTGACAGCCAGCAAATGCTAGTAAATACTAAATACTAGTTAGTAAATATTAACACGCTTAAATTTTAACGTTCCTAGTAGAAGGACTAGAAACTTTCGTCCTCTACTCCTCAGCCATTGTAGTTCGACATATGCCCAACACGATCCGTTCAGGGTATTATGTTCGGACTACAATGGTCTCTACCTCATTGTTACTCTCAAGCGGTTATTCGTCACGGCGTATCTCTTTTGTGACGTCTTCTCTTCGACGTGCCGTATCCGAACGTGCCTCTCTACCACAAATTTGTAATTCATTTCTTCTCGCTCTCACTACAGTGGACAAATCTCAGTCAATAATGAGTCTAATTTGCACTGCTACGAAATGCGAGTTTGGAGGAGTCACTGGAGTCACTGGTGACTCGTATCTGTCCTGCTGGCTTTGCAACATTTGCTCGGCTTTTTAGATGTCCGTAAGCAATTTTCTGCACTTAATGAGCAATTCTTTACACTTGAGACCCAATTCCTTGGTCTCAAGTTAATAAGTGAATCTCCAAGGAGTAAACTTCCAAACAACAACCCGATGGGGGTCACTTTATTGGGTACTCCTGCCTCTCGTGCAATTCATTCGGATACTTTTTTAACGCCTAATGCTTCATCGCCTACGTTTGGGCCTGTGGAAGTGATCCATTCACCAAGTCAGCCAATGGAATCGTGAAGGAGTCTTGGTCCACCTATTCTCTTGGATCCTCCATCGTTGGAAAACCTGAAGGTTCCAGTGGCACCGTCTTCTAGGCCTCTCACTGGTGTGGCGCCTGTGTTAAGATTCTCTGGGCTTTCGCTTAGAGCTGTTGCACCTCGTAAAGCTTTATTTGTATCCCGCCTCATGCCGGACGCCACTGTGTATGATGTCAGGAGTCACCTGTCCAACCATCTTAAGGTAGCTCCTAATGAATTAGCGGTCTTTAAGTTTATTACTTTCGCTTAGAGCTGTTGCACCTCGTAAAGCTTTATTTGTATCCCGCCTCATGCCGGATGCCACTGTGGATATTGTCAGGAGTCACCTCTTAAAACATCTTAAGGTAGCTCCTAATGATTTAGCGGTCTTTAAGTTTAATTTTAAACATAAGCGTAGCATATCCTCTTTCAAAATTGTAATTCCTGAATCCTACTTTGAAAAAGCACTTGATCCGACAGCCTGGCCCGAGCACAGTATTATTCACGAATTTTTAGCTAAAGACCCTCTGAATCACAACTTTGCCAATTCAGCTCCAAAAAACTGAGTAATTTTTCTTGCTGCAACCAAAACATTCGAAGTATTCTGGGTAAATTGAGCCAATTTTTTACTAAGAGTGCTTCTTTTGATTTTGATGCTATTGCACTTACTGAAACCTGGCTTCATTGTGATTCCTCTGTCTCTGATTATGAAATTTTTGTTCCAAAGTACACTGTGTTTCGAATGGATAGACCATCTTTCGGTGGTGGTGTCCTCATTGCTGTTAATAATAAATTCACAGCTGAACTAATCTCTTTCCCGAATCAGTTTGGAATCGAGTTTATCGCTTTAAAAAAAGCTGTTGGACCGTTCGTTCTATCATTAGTCAGTGACTCTGATTATGTCCTAATTATGGGTGATTCAACCTTCCCAAAATCTCCTGGATCCCTTGTGAAGATGACAATTCCTTGCATGCCAGTTGTGAAAACGACTTTATTGATGCATTAATTAAAATTGCTCTTTTCGAAATTAACCCCATCCTTAACACACTTAGCAGATCTCTAGACCTTATTTTCTGTAATAGGATATCCTCTGTGACTGTAAATCGGTCTTCACCACTATCGCTTCCTGAGGACGTACACCATCCTACACTATTGGTTTCGGTATTAATTGATGTCCCTAATATACATGGTAACTATAAGACTCAGAATCGTACTAAATGTTTCCGAAAAACGGATTATAATGCTCTTCGCACTCATTTAGCTGGATTTGACTGGGAATATCTTTCATTTTATAACTCTATTGATGCTGCTACTGATTCTTTTTATGATGTAATCCACGATGCCTTGGACAAATTTGTTCCTGTAGTTTCATCGTCTTCATCAACTAAACCGCCATGGTTTAATAAACACCTATCTCGCCTTAAGAACAGGAAATCTAGAGCTTACAATATGTTTCTTAAGTCTGGATCTTTGTTTCATCAGACAAACTTTCTTTACATTCGCAACCAGTTTATTATTCTTAATAATCAACTTTATAAGCGTTACATCGTGAATTGTAAGGCTAACTTCCGAAATGATCCGAGCTCCTTCTATTCGTTTGTCAATATGAAACGTAAATCCAGTCTTTTTCCTCCTCCCTAACTTATAAAAATATTTCTGATTCTTCAAACCAAGGTAATGCTAATCTCTTGCTTAATTTTTTCAATCAACTTATTCGTCCGATTCTTATAATTTAAATTCTACATACCCTTATAAAATTCCGTATATAAACAATGTTTACTTGTCTAAATTTAATCATCTTGATGTTTTTAATGCTCTTTCAACCTTGGATATCTAATTTTCTGCTGGTCCCGATAATGTCCCAAGCTGTATTCTCAGGCACTGCACTGATATCCTATGCTACCCTCTTACCATCCTATTCAATTTATCTCTGGACCTTTCATGCTTTCCTAAGAGATGGAATGAATCTTTTATTATTCCACATCATAAGAAAGGTTCTAAAATACTTATAGATAACCGCGGTATTGCTAAGCTTTCTGCTATTCCCAAGCAACTGCAACATCATTGCAAAAGCATAATTTCCTCCTCCCAGCATGGTTTTGTCAAATATCGTTCTACAACAACCAATCTAATCATCCACAAGGGTTATCTAAAACGAATGCAAACGATGCAGTTTACACCGATTTTAGCAAAGCTTTCGATTCTTTTAATCATCGTCTCCTTCTCCGGAAACTTTATCTTATGGGTTTTCCTCCTAATATCATACAGTACATGACTTCATATCAACCGAATCGTACGCAGCGGGTTTGGTTCAAGAACATCACATCTCATGTTATAAAAGTAACATCTGGTGTTCCGCAAAGCAGTCACTTAGGACCTCTTCTGTTTATCCTCTTTGTTAACGACTTACCTAGGGTCGTGAGCTATGCTTCTACACTTATGTATGCTGATGATGTCAAGCTCTGCTTTTCTTTCTCTGACCACTTCCTTCATAGACGTCTGCAATTCGACCTTGATGACATTTTCTTGTTGTGCTCTAATAATCTTCTCTCACTCAAAGTGCAAGGTCGTACTCACTTGGGAATCACTTTTTAGATCATGTTTCCTTAATGAATGATCTTGGAGTTCTTTTCGATCACAAGCTGTCGTTGAATGAACATATTTTTGTAAAAGTAAATAAAGCCAGAGGAGCTTTTATCAAGCGTTGCTCAAAAGAGTTTGATGATCCCTTCACCACTAAAACGTTGTATATCTCTTTGGTTCGACCGATCCTGGAATACTGTTCCTGCGTTTGGAGTCCGCAGTATATGGTTCATCAAAAAAGTATTGAATCAGTGCAAAAGCAGTTTCTTTTATTTGGCTTAAAATATTTAAACTGGGACTCAAGTGATCTTCTTCCACCAAATCTTTGTCAGCTAAAATTATTAGACCTACCACCATTGCAGGTACGTCGTACTTGTGCTGGGGCCATGCTCCTTCATAAAATTATTCTTGGTCAAGTTGACTCGAAACTTTTACTCGAAAAGATACTTTTCTCTGTAGCAAACAGGTCAACCAGGTCCTTCCGACCCCTTTGGTTTCCAATTTGTAGACCTAATTTTGCGGATCATGATCCTTTTCGCGTTATTTGTAAAAACTATAACATATTGTCACATATATTTTCGCCTGAATTATCCCTAGATGTAATAAAATCTAAATTGATTGTTTTTCTATTAGAATAATTGGCCTAACTCTTAATTATAATTAATTTTAATAATAATTGTATAAATAACAGATAATTGTTATATTCAATAAATAAACATCTTGTCACTTTGCTCTACTAACAATCTCAAATCGCTTATATTAACCTTACCTGTGCAGCGCTCTTCCTCGTGATATCTTTCTATTACTTTTTGCTTAACTATCTCGGATCTATTCTCGCGATTTGAGCCGTACGTCACGCGGAAGTATCCCTCGGTCGGTTGGACTGGAGGTGGGCTGTACGTATGCAGTGGGAACCGCGCAAAAAAAAAAAAAAGGAGATAGAGAGAGGGAGGAGAAATGGTTAAGGAAGGAGAAGAAGACGGAGAGCCGTTTAACGTTTTGTTACGATTTTTCTCGGCTAGCCCTCGTCCACCAAACTCATACCGCGCCATAAGAAACTTCGTTCCAAAAAATATTTCGGAAGATCTTTAGGGACTGGATGATCAGTGTAGCAATTGCACATTAAAATAACAAAACCAAAAACAAATTTAAGAAAATAAAATGATTTATTTAATAAATACCCAAAAACTATTCCCCTCCTTTTTTTTTGTTTTTTTGCTAAGTGATTTTAATTCCTTGATTGGATTAACGATTGGTTCGTAAAACTAAGCCTTAATACACAAAATAAATAAAAAAGAAAACAAGAAAGGAAAGCTTACTTCGGGCGGAGCCGAAGTTTATATACTAGACTTCTGCATGAATGCATCCAAAACGACAAATGAATCACTTATTCTAAAAGTGGGTACACTATTTTTTGTACACAGTATATTTGAGTGTGAGTGAATAGAGTAGTATTGTCTGATTTGATTGACAGTAGTCTCACTCATTCCATAGTTGTACAGCTGTTAATGAGTACAGTAAAATTGGTGTGCAGTAAACGCACTGTACAATGTTTTGGTGTACAGTTGACTTACTGTACAGTGAGTGAAACTTCATGACTGATACACTGATACACACATATGTATATATAAAGTTCTCATGTGTATGTATTTCCAATTAAAAAATTTATTTCTTTTTTCATTTTAAATGTATTTATTATAAAATAAAATATTTATAAATTATTTATATTTAAATTTAAACTAATTATAAAATTTATTTTATGTCATAAAAGTATCTACATTTAAGTTATCAATATTAGAATGAAGGAACATTATTTTGTTTACCATGTCTTCAGTGGTGGCAATTTTGGACCGTTTTTCGCAAATCAAATTTTTGGCAACAGAAAATGCCCTTTCTGATGCTGCACTGCTTGCGGGAGCTGCTAGTATCTTTCAGCTAATTTGATAAAGCAGAGGAAAACGGTCTTTATTTATTGACCACCACTGCAGAACATCAAAATCTTGACTGTACGCTTTATTTACATTTTTATATGTTTGTAGTTCATCCTGAATGTATGAGAAAATGTTGGTGCTATGAGTAGGTTCTGAATAATCTGCAAATATGTTATCTATTTCTTGTGTAGGTTTAATTATTTTTTCAATGTCATCATTTTGGCTATTTATATGAATATTAATCATCATTTCTTCTACGTCTTTAAAAGTTTGTACCTTTTCTAATTCTGAGAATTTAGTTAATTTGTTAGTGGGCGGAAACAAAAATAGGGCAATGTTATGATATTTTTTTAAATTTTCTATAACTATAGAGTCTAAGTACTCTAAAAGCGTTAGTTTACATTTTTTAACTATTTCTATATCATTTTCATTTGGTAAGGAAATTTTTTTTAAGTTATTTATATGTGGAACAGTCAAGTGCAATGTTGGATAATTACTACCCTCTAGCTTTTTGGAGCAACTTTCAAAAGGTGCTAGTAGGTTGACCATTCCGTTAATATTAATTAAATTTATATCCGTGATTCTGGAAATTTCATTTTTATCAGCCAAAATCTGCGAAATTTCCATCCAATTTAGCTCAACCGACTTTAAGAGGTTAAATACAGTATTCCAACGAGTTGGACAGTAGCTTTTAAGGGTGCTTGTTAAGTTCCAGTTTTGTCCAGATTTTTTAAAATACTTAACAAGCTTGCTGCAGCGATTAACCAGATCCAGCAATTCTGGTACTTCATTCACAAGTTTGCCAATCACATTGTGAATCAAGTGATTTGCACAGTGTATTGTGCTGAGTCCGTTGAATGCTGCTTTCATATTAGCTCCTCGGTCGGTTACAATTATTGGATCGTCCATCATTAAATCACATCCAAAGTCACGTAGGATTCGCTCAATTTTGTTTTTTATATGATTTCCTAAGAAATTTTGTTATTTAATAATATATACATATATTATTTTATATTCCAATAACATTTTATAATTCTTACCGGTACAGGAGGCTCCACCCATTGATTTCACAGCTAGCAGGCGGTTTTTAAGAGTGCCTTCTTTGACATAATGCATAGTCAGTGAAATATAAGATTCCTTGAAGAAATCGTCCGTCCAGATATCCGTAGTTATGCTATATCCGTATTGTGTCTGCTCTTTAATTTCGATTTTTACTTCATTGAAGTGAAAATCATAGAGTGCACCAATGTTTCGCGATATAGTTGTGGGATGCGGCAACAAAGAGTCAATACTGACGTTTTCCCCCAGTTGCGCACCGACAGAAATAAAAAACTGTGCTAAGTTTTTTAATCCTGAGTCCGAAATTAAATTAAACGGTCGACCATTCTTAATTGTCCACTCAGTTGCCAGACTGGTGCACTTCTTTTTGGTTTCTGTGGGTACATCAACAACTGGAAGACTGCGCTTTCGGCTATTGGCCATAACGTAGCATTTGTGTTTTACTAAATTTGATGTGCTTTTGTCAAATTTATAAATTTTGTTGCATACGTTGCACACTACTGCACCAGTCGCTACTATGCCGTTGCTATCGACCAGTCGTGAAAAGGTGTCCCACACTTTACTCCGACCACGCGAATCCGTAGGCTTAAGCTCACCAGCTAATAATTTTGATTTCAGATCGGCAGAGTACTCTTTAAAAGACGATTCAGTTGTCGTGTCCAGTATCTGATTGCAAACAATTTTGTTTTAATATACAAGTGTACAAAATTTATACTACAAATAAGCATACAAATACATACATATGTATATATAACAATCACTGTTTTTGCCGTGGGCTCTGGCACTAAATAACCTTTGACATACAAAAGACAATCACAAACATATAAAATAGCACATATACTTTTTTACAAAACATATATATGATGACAAAGACTTACATTATCTTGTGAGTTCATTGCACGAGCGTCGTTTTCCTTAGCATCCATGTTTGTCTACTTATTACAAATTACTGCACTCACCTGTACAGTTGTACACAGTTGACATAACAAATGTACAGTGTTAAAAAAAAAACAAATGTAGTAATCACTATCGAAAAGTACAATCAAATACTGTTCACAATCGAAGTGAGTACACTAAAAATGTTGTGCTTTCTTATTGTGACCTATAGAGTATACTGTACAGTAAACAATGAGTGCAGTGTTTTTGAATACACTACACTACTGTACAGATCTGTTCTGCCACAAATGAGTGCATTCATGCAGAAGTCTATTATATACCCTTGCAGTTGAGTTGCAGTCCGCTAGGTGGCGACACGAATCTTTTATTATTAGATATCTAACGGATCGTATATAGTCGACCGATCCTAACGAAATTTGGCATATCGAATTATTTTGTCCAAAGAGCTTGAAATACAACGAAGTTATGGCATTTCCGATCAATCAGTTATATGGCAGCTATAGGATATAGTCGACCGATCCCGGCCCTTCCGACTTAAATACTGCCTGCAACAGAAAGAAGGGTGTGTGCAAAGTTTCACTCCTTCACTGTGTCGCACATTTTTTACCAAAATTATAATACCATCTACAAGGGTATAATAAGGAAAGAAGGATGTCAGAGTCGTAAGTGCTCAGATTAGATTATTAGATTAGATTACCCAATTCAGAGCCAATAAAAATACAAAATATTTCGGAAGAACTAAACGAAATACTCGTAAAGTAAAATAAATAATATAAAAAATTGAATAAGAAAATAAAAATGTTTTTCTGTGTAAAATAAAAATATATGTTCACACGTTGTCGGCCAGAGGCAGACTGAGCTCTGGAAATATTTTCAAAGACAGAAAAAATATTAATAACATAAATCCTAGGGTTACTCTGATGCTTTTTTCGGTTGGCATGGAAACGGGCTACTGGTATAACAAGGACTTAAATAAGTTTACATTTTTGGGGCAGGCAATCCGTTTGGGTCAGCGATTGGGGAAAAATCACTTTATCTTGCTCGGCACAAATTATGTATAAGGTGCTCTAAAATTATTTACCTTCGAAATCAAATTTAATGAATTTTTAAATGATTTTCCTTTGGGTCGAGCAGGCAAGTGAAAAAATCGAGAAATAGGAAGTTCAATAGCTTAGATAGAACTCCATTGAACAGACAAGGAATGAGGTCTTCTCACCTTTGTGACACCTGTCCAAAAATGGTTATTTAATTAATTGCAATCATCATGAAATAGATAATATTTTATTCAAATAACGACCTGAATACATGGATCCCAAAAGCGCAATCAAACCAGAAACCGTAAAATTCCAAGTCTTCCCAGAATTCAGGCTTAGAACCAAAAGTCCGAAGACATTGTTACATGCTTTATTCTTAAGCTTCTACTTGGACCTGCACCTCACAAACCTCTGAGAAAATAAAAAAATGTGTATAAATAGATTACACTGTCAAATATTTGATTTAGCTTTCCATAATATGCAGACACTACGTGGGACCACCCACCACATAGTACACAGGCAGGGTAATAAGATTTAATTAAATTCCACCTTCAGCCACTTGGCTTCCCCCACTTGGGAAGAAGGTCAAAATTCCACCTTCCTCCCACTTGGCCTGGGTAGCTGGGTCCAATCCTTGAAGGAGCACATAGACAATGATGTATGACATAATTCTACTTGGAGATTTCGAATGAACGAACTGCAACTAAGGCTGAGTCCCGAAGACAAGACCGACACCTCTACAGCTTTTCAACCTTACTTATGTGAGGATAGCAGCCCACGATTATTCCTTTGCGTACCTTTAGAAAGTGCCTTCATGCCTCCTACCGGTGCGGGAGAGGGTATCGAACCTGGAGGGCTAGAAACTTGTCAAAAACTGATACCGGCACCGAGATCGCTAGCTCCGGTATAGTATTTACTCTTGTTATTTTTCTATTTCTTTTTGTATTTTGATTTATAGTGAATAATTTGCCTGCCTCTATTTATATCCTCATAGTGTTTTCATTTAATTGTGTTACTTAACCTGTGTTCAGTTACCGAGCATTTTTGGAAGCTTTATTTAATGTTCCAAATCTAGACTATAATAAAAAACCAGGACATTAGATTTCTATGTATGATTACAATTTATATAAATGATTTGGTTTATATATAGAACATATGACATATGTATGTGACTGCGTAGGGTTGACGTTCGAATTAGAACCGCGAGAGAGCGAGGCAACGATAGCGCCTGACGGCAGATGCAGGTGGCCGATCGAATGCACGAGAGCGGACAACGTGAATAGAGACAAAGATAAAGAAAAGATAAACAAATTTAATAAATTATTGCCGGCCAAACTTTCGGGCGACTACTTTACCCGACCTTCCCCCGTTAGAAGATGAGCATCATGAAGGGGCAGCAGGCACAAGTTGTTGACTGCCCGCCTTATAGCTCCGTACGCCGCTGAGTAATACTGAATAATATGGACTAGCAACTCCGAATGCTCAGCTGTCATGAGGACCTTACCATCGTCAGGGCGTCCGCCTCTCCAATCAATCCAACCGAGCCGAGTTTTTTGGATTGAAAGCAAACCAGGAGGCAGATGAATTTGCCCCATACAAAGCAGCTCGTAAAATAATCCAGCTCCAATTAGCAAATCAACTGGCTAAGGATGGTGAAAATGAAGATCCGCTAGCTTTACATTGTCGGGAATTTTCCAAGAGCTGACATCCAATGTCCAAATGTGGCTGAAAGTCAGTGATGTTGGAGGCTACGATCGCAGTTAATTGTGCCGAGTAGTCAGAGATTTGGGATTGCAAGCTGACTTGCGCAGAAAACCCAGCAGTAAAGCACCCAGCGTTACCTATACCGGAGATAGCGGGCGCTGAACGAGAAACAGCGTCGCTAGATGCGGAAACCTCGGGAGAGGGGTGTTGGCCTTGAGCTGGCGAATTGCCAACCAAATGCAGCAGACTATGATGCCTGCATTGCAAGGTGCCCGGATTCAAGGCACTTACGGCATAAATCCAATTGCATAACTTTGCCTAAACGATCCTTAGGCGACTAGCTTAAAAACCTTGGGCAGTTTGGTGCATGTGATGTCGTCGTCAAATTCAAGCTCTTCAAAATCCGGCAACTCCGCTCAAGGAATTTGCGATAGACTCCCACGTTGGAATAGAATCCAAGGAATCCTCCACTAAAAGTGGGAAGTGGCAGCAAAGTCTGGAAAGTTCTGCGTTGATCACTTTCGAACTCGCCGGCAACAAACTGGAGCGCCGCATAATCTCCTGGTCCAGCCTAAATCGTGTCTCTCTGAGGCACTCCCTGAGTTCCTCTTCTGTGACCATGGATCAAAGTCCGCATCGTTGAGGTTGACGCACAGATCGCTCCTGAATTCTGAAACATCCATCTCGAACGGCTCCTTGTGTGTGCTCTTAAAATCCGCGACAATCCGCAGGTTTCCACTCATTTCAAGGACAGCACCGGCGGGTAACAATCACACATTATGGTTATAACCTTTATTTATATTTTTTTGTTTTTTTTTGAAGTCGTTAATAAACAGTGTAAAAAGTAGGGGTCCTAGATGGCTTTCTTGGAGCACCCCAGATGTTGCGCGGACTAAACGCGAGGTAAGAAGCGAATGGTTAACAGAGTCAAATGCTTTACTGAAGACAGTGTAAATGACATCTGTTTGTAAGCCATTCCGGAAGCCATCCGTGATAGAAGATGTTAGCTCCAAAAAGTTGGTAGAGGTGGAGCGGCGCATCATGAAGCCATGCTGAACTACATAGGTGTTGCAAATGTGGAGTGATAATTTTTTCAAAAAGCTTTGGAATTGCTGAGAATTTCGAGATGCCTCTATAATTTGCAGCGTCGGATTTTTTCCCTTTTTTATGCAGCGGAATAATGAAGGATTCCTTTCACATAAGGGGAAACATCGAAGTTTCCAGCAATAGATTAAAGAATTTTAAGAGCGGTTTGCACAGAGCCTCGGCTCAGTTCTTCAGAACACAGCCTGGAACTCCATCAGGGCCTGGCGAATACACGTTCTTGACCTTAAGAAGATCCGATAACACACCACTTTGATCGAAAGATGGGCAAAATATAAGATTGGCTGATTGGATATTATAAGTGTAAGGCTGAGCTGAGCTGCTGCTAGGTGAATACGTAGCAATTTTAATTTTCAAATTCAATTTTAAATTTTAGTTTTAAAATCCAATTTTCAATTTTAATTTTCAGTTTAAACTTTTAATTTTGATTTTCAATTTTCAAATCCAATTTTCAATTTGAAATAAAAATTTTTAATTTTTATTTTCAATTAAATTTTTAATTTTAATTTTAAAATCCTTTTTTCAATTTTAATTTTCAATTTAAACTTTCAATTTTGATTTTCATTTTCAATTTTTAAATTCGATTTTCAATTTTCAAATCCAATTTTCAATTTCAATTTTCGATTTGAACTTTTAATTTGAATTTTCAATTTCTTTTTTCAATTTCAATTTTCATTTTCAATTTCAATTTTCCATTCCTGTTGGCACCTAGTGCCAAGACCTACTACCCTATATGCACACTTAGTAATTCGATCCAATCAATATGCATCAGCATGTCGCAATATAAAAACCCACTAACCGATTTTCTCACCTATAAACAATTAGTAATAAGCATAAAACTATATCCAACCTATTAACCCAGCACTAGTAGACGGCGCCAAAAGCAAAAGCAGCATATCAGCGGGAAGAATGACCGACTGACCGATGCAAGTAAAACCAGCCAGCTAAGCCGAAATGCGCAAGCAGTACATGAACAAACAATCTGAGTCAGCAGACTCAGAGGTGGGTGACCCTGGCATTAACCTTAGTTTAGCACGTCCAGAACTTTGACCTTTCTTAGATTTAATGATGTATAATTTAGCATCTTATATAAGAGTTATTCTTCTGAAATAAAGACAGTTCCGAAATCAGAGTCAATCGTCTCGTTACTCAGTGTCTGAACCACGGCACTTAAAATCAACCTACTTCTAGTGATCCTGTGTAAAACGGTTCACAAGTAGAATCCGCGGCATACCAATACCATTATATCCAATCAGCCAACCTTATATTTTGCCCATCTTTCGATCAAAGTGGTGTGTTATCGGATCTTCTTAAGGTTAAGCCCGTGTATTCGCCAGGCCCTGATGGAGTACCAGGCTGTGTTCTGAAGTACTGCGCCGAGGCACTGTGCAAACCGCTTGTTAAACTCTTTAATCTAATGCTGGAAACTTCGATCTTTCCCCTTATGTGGAAGGAATCCTTCATTATTCCGCTGCATAAAAAAGGGAAAAAATCCGACGCTGCTAATTATAGAGGCATCTCTAAATTGTCAGCAATTCCAAAGCTTTTTGAAAAACGTATCACTCCACATTTGCAACACCTATGTAGTTCAATAATAACCCCGTGCCAGCATGGCTTCATGAAGCATTGGAGCTAACATCTTTTATCACGGATGGCTTCCGGAATGGCTTACAAACAGACGTCATATACACTGACTTCAGTAAAGCATTTGACTCTGTTAACCATTCGCTTCTTATAAGTAAACTCAGTCTTTTGGGATTCCCAACTGATCTTCTTATGTGGATTTCGAGCTACTTATCAGGGAGAACCCAACGTGTTTTCTTTAAAGATGTTACCTCGCGTGTAGTCCGCGCCACATCGGGGGTGCCCCAAGGAAGCCATCTTGGACCCCTACTTTTTACTCTGTTTATTAACGACTTGCCCCTTGCCTTAACTAATTCACTTGTACTTATGTACGCTGATGACGTTAAGCTATGCCTTCAGTATAAATTCACTAGCGCCCAGTCTAGACTTCAATCCGATTTGGATAAACTTCAAAATTGGTGTTTAGCAAATAACCTAAAGCTTAATGGATCGAAATGTAAACTTAAGTCTTTTTACTAGTCTAGTCCTCACCAGGCTATGTACTTTCTCTATGGGAAAGCCTTAGAACGATTAACTCAGGTTAACGTATAGGTGTCCTATTAGATTTGAGACTTAAATTTACCGACCATATATCTACCATGGTTAATAAAGCTATGGGTGTGCTTGGTTTTATTAAAAGATGGTCAAAAGAATTTAATGACCCGTACATAACTAAAACGTTATATACATCACTGGTCCGTCCAATTCTTGAGTATGGATCGTGTGTCTGGAGTCCTCAATATGGAGTACACCAAGATCACATTGAATCTGTACAAAAAAATTTCCTTACTTTTGCTCTTAGGGGACTTAATTGGGATGCAAATCTTTACCTCCCCTCTTATCATAATAGACTATTACTAATCAACTTACCAACATTAACAAATCGTAGAACGATGCTGGGTGTCATGTTTCTATATAATCTTATTTATGGAAATATAGACAGCCAGCATTTACTAACACGTTTAAACTTTAACATTCCTAGTAGAAGGACCAGAAACTTTCGTCCTCTACTCCTCAGCCATTGTAGTTCGACATATGCCCAACACGATCCGTTCAGGGTATTATGTTCGGACTACAATGTACTCTACCACATCTTATCACTTTGCTCTACTAACAATCTTAAATCGCTTATATTAACCGCCTTATCTATGCAACACTCTTCCTCGTAATATCTTTCTCCTAATCCTCGCTTATCTATCTCGGATCTATTCCCGCGATTCGAGCCGTACGTTACGCGGCAGCGTCCCTCGGTCGGTTGGACGGGAGGTGGGCTGTACGTATGCAGTGGGAACCGCGCAAAAAAAAAAAAAAAAAAAAAATACCAGTCTACTTCTAGTGTTGCTCCCGTGAAACGGATCACAAGTTAAGTGTTAAAGTGTAATACAGTTTTTGTAATGCGATGTTTATATCTTCGCATACCAGTAAATCAGGTCAATCAAATTCCGAAATTACCTTATTTAATTTCATAAAATTAGTCTTACGAAAGAAACGAACTTTCTGAGATTAAAGTGTAGACTTAAGTTTTCGATCGTCATAACCTTGCACTTTGAGCAATTTAGTGAGAGAAGATTATTAGAGCACCACAAGAAAACTTCATCAAGGTCGAATTGCAGATGTCTATGAAAGAAGTGGTCAGAGAAAGAAAAGCAGAGCTTGACATCATCAGCATACATAGCTCACGACTCTAGGTAAGTCGTTAACAAAGAGGATAAACAGAAGAGGTCCTAAGTGACTGCCTTGCGGAACACCAGATGTTACTTTTATAACATGAGATGTGTGTTCTTGAACACAACTCGCTGCGTACGAGTCGATAGATATGAAGTCATCCACTGTATGATATTAAGAGGAAAACCTATAAGATAAAGTTTCCGGAGAAGGAGACGATGATTAACAGAATCGAAAGCTTTGCTAAAATCGGTGTAAACTACATCGGTATGCATTCGTTTTAGAAAACCCTTGTGGACGATCGAAGTGAATTCTAGCAGATTGGTTGTTGTAGAACGATATTTGACAAAACCATGCTGGGAGGAGGAAATTATACTTTTGCAATGTTGCAGTTGCAATGTAACCAATTTCTCCAGCAGCTTGGGAATAGCAGAAAGCTTAGCAATACCGCGGTTATCTATAAGTATTTTAGAACCTTTCTTATGATGTGGAATAATAAAAGATTCATTCCATCTCTTAGGAAGGCATGAAAGGTCCAGAGATAAATTGAATAGGAAAGTAAGAGGGTAGCATAGGATATCAGAGCAGTGCCTGAGAATACAGCTCGGGACATTATCGGGACCAGCAGAAAATGATATATCCAAGGTTGAAAGAGCATTAAAAACATCAAGATGATTAAATTTAGACAAGTAAATATTGTTTATATACGGGATTTTATATCTTTGGTTCGACCGATCCTGGAATACTGTTCATGCGTTTGGAGTCTGCAGTATATGGTTCATCAAAAAAGTATTAAATCAGTGCAAAAGCAGTTTCTTTTATTTGCCTTAAAATATTTAAACTGGGACTCAAATGATCTTCTTCCACCATATCTTTGTCAGCTAAAATTATTAGACCTACCACCGTTGCAGGTACGTCGTACTTGTGCTGGGGCCATGCTCCTTCATAAAATTATTCTTGGTCAAGTTGACTCGAAACTTTTACTCGAAAAGATACTTTTCTCTGTAGCAAACAGGTCAACCAGGTCCTTCCGACCCCTTTGGTTTCCAATTTGTAGACCTAATTTTGCGGATCATGATCCTTTTCGCGTTATTTGTAAAAACTATAACATATTGTCACATATATTTTCGCCTGAATTATCCCTAGATGTAATAAAATCTAAATAGATTGTTTTTCTATTAGAATGATTTGCCTGATTCTTAATTATAATTAATTTTAATAATAATTGTATAAATAACGGATAAATAAAATATAAGGTCAATTAAGGAATTTTTTTCGATTGAAACCTCAAGAGTGTGATGATATGGATCCTCAGGTTTAGAAAGGGGCAAAGTTCTGGAAAGAGTAATTCCATCAGCATCAGAATTAGAATTAAAAAGAATTTCTAACGTGGTTAATTTGCCCGAGTGACATGTTGAACATGCCCGCAGGGAAGTCGTGGTGGGAGTTAAGCTGTAAAGACGATGAATTTTCAACATTTGACCACATAAGTTCTGGGATATTAAGGTCACCCAGAGCTATCAGCTGGTCACCATCAGACAGACGATAGAAAACCAAACGAATAGCGGACAAATGTTGCCAGTATATTGGCGGTTCGGAAGAAGGTGGTATGTACGAACAGGTAACATACAAAGATTGATCGGACAAAGTGATTTTGATGCAAAGGAATTCAATGTCACCAAACTCTTGTGATTTTACCTCTTCAGAAGCGAATTTGGAGTCTACAGAAATTAGCACTCCTCCTCCCCTTCGCAAAGTTCTATCACATTTAAAAGTGGTGTACCTACTAGGAAAAACTTCGGAGCTTAAGATCTCCGACTTTAACCAAGTTTCTGTAAATACAATAATGTGAGATGCAAAGATAGAACTATCAGAATACCGTTTGGGAAGTTTACTACGTAACCCTCTAGTATTCTGATAGGTAAATGTTAATGAAGAAATTAGTTTTTTCAAATTGAGGAAGATGAGGTGGAAGGTTGATCAGTGGCCGTAACATGTGGGAGTTTTACACCCACAGGTTTGTTTATCTATTTTTTCACCGTACTTGGCTGATGTTCATGGACGAAAATGTTCTCTGGCCAAATGCTTATCAATAACTGTTCATGCTGAATTAATAATAATATACTAATATATAATCTAATAATACTAATAATATAATCGATATCACCGAATGTGCCATCTCTAGAGATTTTTTCCATCTCTAGCATGATTTTGAAGTTTTTTGGAGTTGTTTTTTGCCGGCAAATTCGTTTTGCATAATAAAGAGACCGGAGTGTCTTTAAAACCATCCTAAAATCTGTGTTTCTACTATTCGCCTCATTCCTGGCAAATCATTGGTCCTTCGAGCCGGATATCAACGACACAAAACGGCAAGTTCATTATTCAGGTGGCTAAATTATTTTTGGTTGAGACATATAACAACCGAAACATATTTACCCACATTTATTCATTCCTACTATCATCTTCAAAATATGTGTATATAAAAAGATCATCATCCTCTATCACCTCATCTTCCGCATATATACATACATTTTAACGCGTTAAGAGAAAGGAAATAAATCAGCCTCTGCATATATACATACATACAAATTGTTGCCGAGGGCTGCTAGAAAAGTTCTCCTATATATTATTCCTATTATTCCTATATATTCTATATATTACTACTCCATTTAACGCGTTGAGAGAAAGAAAATAAATCAACTTCTGCATATATACATACATACAAATTGTTGCCGAGGGCTGCTAGAAAAGTTCTCCTATATATTATTCCTATTATTCCTATATATTCTATATATTACTACTCCATTTAACGCGTTGAGAGAAAGAAAATAAATCAACTTCTGCATATATACATACATACAAATTGTTGCCGAGGGCTGCTAGAAAAGTTCTCCTATATATTATTTCTGTATATTAGTCCTATATATTATTCCTATATATTATTCCTATTATTCCTATATATTATTCCTATATATCCTATATATTACTACTCCATTTAACGCGTTGAGAGAAAGAAAATAAATCAACTTCTGCATATATACATACATACAAATTGTTGCCGAGGGCTGCTAGAAAAGTTCTCCTATATATTATTCCTATTATTCCTATATATTATTCCTATATATCCTATATATTACTACTCCATTTAACGCGTTGAGAGAAAGAAAATAAAAGAGGAAAAAATAACCCAAAACCTTTGTACGTATAAAAAAAAAAAAAAAAATTTAATAAATTAAATTATTTGGTTAAAATTCCTATTAGATTCCATTAATTCCTATCGCGTTTGCAGGGGGGTTCGTATCCTCTGAACTTATCCAAGGCTCCCATATTATGTCCTCTGGACGAGAGACAAAACCAAAAGGTTTTGCACCCGTCAAAATTATAAGAAGGAGTACATCCTCATCTCCAGTTCCTCCTTCGCATCCGTTAGCAAGATCTGCGAATACCAGATCCAAGAGCGAGTCCCTGACGCCAACGCTACCAAAACCGCAGAGCATATCACGAACCCCAATAGGAACCCGATCCGTCACTCGGAATACAGTTTCTGCAACCACAATGGCTCTTGCGACGTTCATTTCCGTGTGCGATAAACTAAGCCATTTCGAGGCCAAGATCAATGAACCATCGACTTCTGAGTCCACTCAATACGCCCTTGGGGTCCGCCGTGACCACGTAAAGAAACTTTGGGAGACGATTGAGAGCGAGTACGACAAATGTTCCCAAGTTCTCCAGCAGGAAGCCTCCATCAGTGGTGAGTGGCAGGCAATAGAAGCCAAGTATGACTACTGCTATTCCGTTTATGAACGCTGTGTAGCCCAGCTAACAGAGGTTATCGAAAGAATGTCCGTTCCAACTCTTACAAGGGCATCAAGTACTGCCCAACTGTCCATGTCTAGCGGATGCCGACTTCCGCCCTGTGACACTGAAGTTTTCAGGGGGGATTACTTACGGTGGCCAACGTTCCGCGACCTTTTCACTGCTATCTATGTCAACAATCCGAGGTTGACGCCAGTGGAAAAGTTATTCCATTTAAATGCCAAAACAGAGGGAGAAGCGAAGGCTATAGTAGCAAAATCTCCACTCACGCATGACGGTTTTGAATCGGCTTGGACCGCGCTTTGTGACCGTTTTGAAAACAAGCGTCTTCTTGTCAACAGCCAATTAAAAATCCTGTTCAATCTTCCCGTAGTGGTTGTTGAGTCCGGTGCAGCTTTAAAGGAGCTGCAAAGTACCATCCAAGGCTGTCTCACGGCGTTAGAACACTCCAAAATTTCAATCGATAATTGGGATTGTCTTCTCGTATTTCTCTGCTCCTCAAAGCTTCCGAAATTGACCCTTTCTTTGTGGGAACAATCCTTGTCCAATAAGTGCGAGATACCCGCATGGCATGAAATGAACTCGTTTCTCAGCGAACGATATCGCACCCTGGAAGCCATAGAGGATGTTAAACCCAGCTCTAGCATTAAGATGGTTAACTCCCAACCGCCTTCAAAAAACACAGGCTCAAAAAGGATCAACTCCTTTGAGACCAACGTGACGCAAGGACCCAAAAACTGTGACCTTTGCGCAAAAGAGAATCACCCAGTGCGGGTATGTCCTCGGTTTCTCCAAATGCCCGTCAGTGAACGATCCGCATACATAAGGAGAAAGAAATTGTGTTTAAACTGTTTCGCTGGGGGACACCAACTTAAAGAGTGTACCAGTAAGCACAATTGTTTCACGTGTAAAGGGCGCCACAATACGCTCCTGCACAGAGCTGACCTTCCTCAGTTGGCTACAATTCAATCCAATAATAATCCTACTACTTCAACTATACAGTCCACTACGCCTACCAATGTGCAAAGTTATCTAGCAGCAGCCACACAAGGTGTGCTGTTAAGTACGGCAATGATAAATGTCTGTCACTTAGGAGTGACATATACTGCGAGGGCCTTACTTGACTCCGGGTCTGAGGCTACGTTTATCTCGGAGCGTCTCTTTAGGATTTTGAAGCTTCCGTACCAATCCGTACAAGCTAGAGTTTCCGGCTTAAATCAAGCAGTGGCTGCCCAGTCAACTAAGATGTGCCATTTTCAAATTGGGTCGCCAATAAAACCTAGACTACACATTGAGGCAGAAGCATTTGTCGTGCCACTTCTATCCGGAAAGTTGCCTTCAAGCTCCATACCAAAGGAGCAGTTAAAGGACCTTCCCAGTTTTACATGGGCTGATCCTTCGTTTTTCCAGAGCTCACAAATTGATCTGTTGATTGGGGCGGATATTCTTCCGTCTATTCTTCTGAGTGGCTCGAGGACAAAGATCTGTGGCACTCTGTTAGGTCAGGAAACAGTATTTGGCTGGATCCTGAGTGGGCCAGTCTCCAAGGCCGTGCCAAAATCCATTTCGAACTTTTCCACAAAGGTCTCGATAAGCTCTGAAGCTAAACTCGAGAAACTTCTCCCAAAGTTTTGGGAGGTGGAGGATCTTCCAGGGAAGCCGGTAAAAGAGTCCGATTCTTTCTGTGAGAAGAACTTTGTGCAAACAACAAGGAGAGATGACACTGGGAGATATGTCGTCACCCTACCATTCCGAAGTTGTGATCGGATTGATCTAGGGCATTCAAGATCCATAGCATTGGCTCAATTCCTAAAGAACGAAAGCCGTTTGAGAAAAAATCCAACTCTTAAAGAAGAATATGAAGCAGTAATCAGGGATTACTTAGACCAGCGGCATATGTCTCCAATCGTTCCAGACTCCAGTGGGAAGAATTTCTACTTGCCTCATCACGCCGTTTTTAAGCCAGATAGCACTACTACCAAGGTTCGTGTAGTATTCAATGCTTCCTGCCCTACTTCCAATGGAAAGAGCCTGAATGATATCCTTCATCCAGGGCCTGTGTTACAGTCCGATTTGACTTTGCAGGTCTTACGCTGGCGGTTCTTTCGCTTCGTTTTCAATGCCGACATTACGAAAATGTACCGACAAATTCTCGTTGCTCCAGAGCACACTCCATTCCAAAGAATCCTGTTTCGTGATGCAAATGACCAAATCTGTGACTATGAACTCAAAACAGTCACATTTGGAGTAAATTGTGCTCCGTTCCTTGCAATAAGAGTATTGCAGCAGTTGGCGGAAGATGTGAGAACGACTTTTCCATTGGCAAGTGAAATTATTTCTACTTCTATGTACGTAGATGACGTACTGGCTGGGGCGCACACAAAGCAATCTGCTGGTGTAGCTATTGAACAGCTACGTGCGGCGCTCAGGAGCGCAGGATTTCCGTTGCGCAAGTGGACGTCCAACTCCAAGTGCATTCTCAAGGACATTCCTAAAGATCACTTGCTAAGAGAGGGTTTCTTAGAGCTAGATGATCAGAGCACTGCCAAAACTCTCGGGATTCGTTGGCAGGCAAATAAAGATGAATTTTTCTTCGTCCCGTCCGATATTACTCCAAAGGCAGTCCTCAGTAAACGGGAGGTACTGTCCCAAATTGCAAGACTTTTTGACCCGGCAGGATGGCTGGCACCTTTCGTGATCCGAGCAAAAATCTTTATGCAGGAGATTTGGCTCCAGCAGCTGGGTTGGGACGATCCACTCCCTGCTGAGCTCATGGGAAAATGGAACGAATTTCTTATGAGCTATCCTACTATAAACCAAATCCGAATTCCGAGATGGGTGAAATTTGGTCCACAATCCAAAGTTCAATATCACGGCTTCTGCGATGCATCGCAGCAAGCATATGGAGCCGCGATCTATGTCCGAATTGAACACGCTCAGGAGGTTTCTATTTCTCTTTTGACCGCTAAAACTCGCGTGGCTCCAGTAAAGACCATGTCCATACCACGCCTTGAATTATGCGGTGCAGTTCTTCTGGCTGAGTTATTCCAATCGGTTGTTCCACAACTCCCTCCTGATGACTTCGACACATTCTACTGGACGGACTCCACGATAGTGCTAGCATGGTTAAGCAAACCGCCATGTACCTGGACATGTTTTGTGGCAAACAGAATTGCCAAGATTACACAGTCCGTAGATGCTGGGAAGTGGTCTCACGTGCGGTCTGAATTCAATCCAGCTGACTTGGCTAGTAGAGGCGTGGCTCCACAGGATCTCGCCTCAAGTAACTTGTGGTGGAATGGCCCACAATGGCTACAGCTTCCTAAGGAGCAATGGCCTACTCCAATAGAATCCGTACCTGAGACAGAACTTGAGCAGCGTCCTATCAAATGCAACTTGGCTAAGTTGCCACCATCGGAGGATTACATAGATCGTTTTTCAGACCTAAGTCGTGCCCTCCGGGTGACCGTTTATGTCCTGCGGTTCCTAAGGCGTTGCAAGGTACCATCTACGGTCTTGCCAACTGAAATCAGTACCGCCGAAATCCGAGAGGCACAAGAGTGTCTTCATGTTCTGACCCAACGGCAAGGGTACCCAAAAGAATACAGTTGCTTGTTAAAAAAGCAACAGATCCCATCATCCAGCCCTCTCAAGAACCTGAATCCTTTCTTAGACCACAGAGGGGTACTGCGAGCATCGGGCAGGCTTGTTGCGTCCGACACGCTTTCCTACGATGAGAGACATCCGATTATAATACCATATTCCAGTCCATGGGCCCGTCTACTGGTTCGATTTACTCACCGCATATCCTTGCATGGTGAGAGTCAGCTCCTAATGCGACTCATTCGATCCAAGTATTGGATTCCAAAGCTTAAAACTTTGCTAAAAGCTACTATTAGTGCATGCAAGGTGTGCTTGATCTACCGAAAGCGGTTGCAGACCCAACTCATGGGGGAGCTGCCCGCGGAACGGGCCACTTTCTCACGTCCGTTTACACACACTGGCGTAGATTTTGCCGGTCCCTTTGAGATTAAGAATTATACGGGCCGGGCGTGCCTTATCACAAAGGGCTACGTGTGTGTATTTGTCTGCTTCAGCACAAAGGCAATCCACCTTGAAGCTACGTCAGACTTGACGAGTGAAAAATTCCTGGCGGCTTTTGCGCGCTTGGCTGGTAGAAGAGGCTGCCCACAGAAATTATATTCAGACAACGGTAAGACATTTGTGGGTGCCTCAGCCATTATCACGCGGGATTTCCTACAAGCAACGAGAGAGATGGTCACTGCACACTACAGCCACCAAAACCTATCCTGGTACTTCAATCCGCCAAGTGCTCCACATATGGGAGGACTGTGGGAAGCAGGAGTGAAGAGCTTTAAGGCGCATTTCTACAAGTCTGCTTCCTCAGTCAAATATACGTTTGAAGAACTTTCGACATTATTAATAAAAATCGAGGCGTGTCTCAATTCACGGCCCATTTCTCCAATGTCAGAGGATCCTACTGACTTATTAGCCTTGACTCCCGGGCATTTTTTGATCGGTGGCCCACTGCTAGCTCTGGCCGAACCAGAAATTAAAGCTAACGCAGTATCCATCATCAACCGTTGGCAACGTTTAAAGGGCCTTCATCAACAATTTTGTGTCCGATGGAAGGAAGAATACCTAAAGGAGCTCCACAAACGGAATAAGTGGCAGTCACCAACTACGAATCTCCAGGTCGATGACATGGTTATCATAAAGGAAGACAACCTGCCCACGAACGAATGGCGCCTCGGCCGAATTCAGAAGGTTTGCCCAGGTGCAGACGACAAGGTCCGAGTGGTGGATGTTCTTACGTCAAGAGGCGTAATACGTCGGCCGATCGCGAAATTAATACTTCTTCCACTCCTAAAGTAACTCCTACGCTATGCTTCTTCAATGTTCGTTTGTCCGTGTTCACGTCTAGTCATATGTTTTTGGATACCACTAATTCTACTTCTCTTTCCTTATCATACAGAGAAAATGGCACCGCATCCGAAGGCCCAGAAGCCAAACTATCCGCCGCAAGGAATCGCTTCCTATCGGTGCCGAGTGTGCAGAGGAGTTCATGCACTACGGAAATGCCAGCAATTCCTCAAGCTGACGGCCGAGAAACGCCTGCGAGCAGTACTTATCAATAAGTACTGCAGCAATTGCTTAGCCCATGAGCATTCCGGGCGCTCTTGTCGCAGTGCGGGAAAGTGTCGACTTTGCCAAAGGGACCACCACACGCTTCTGCATCTGCACAATGAAGGGGGCCGTCGAAGACGCTCACTTCAACGTTCCCGCTCCTCCCGTATGCGGTCACCATCCAGATCCCCTCACCGCCATCCGCTGGGGCGGTCGGATTCGGACCTAGGGGTCGAGCCGTTGAGCTCCGCCAGGCCTAGTTCTCCTGCTGCGCTTCAGGAGGATCAGCGTGGCGCCTATACCACCACGCTGTCTACCCTCCTGCAACATAAGGCCACGAGTGTCTTGCCTACGGCTGAGGTGGTTATCAACACCGGAGTCAAGAGGTTCGAATTGAAGGCCTTGATCGACCCTTGCTGTCCTACCAGTCGGATCAATGCATCCTTGGCAAGGTCCTTGGGCCTCTCCGTCACAAGCGTCGGGACCGATGGTGTGTGCACAGCGAGGCTCCAGTCGATCAGGGGGCCGTTGGACGAGGAAGTCATCTTCCACGTTGATTCCCAGCTACAGCAGAGATCGCCTGCACGGGAAATCGATCCGACGGCATACGAAGCCTTCGCAAACCTCGCCCTGGCGGATGAACGCTGGTTTCGGCCGAGTACCATATTCTTGGTATTAGGGGCCGAAGTGTATCCTCACATCATCCGTTCGGGATTCATTGCTGGTCATCGAGGATCCCCTGTCGCCCAAAATTCCGCCTTTGGATGGATTTTGTCGGGCCCGTGCGGCCATTGACAAAAGGCCCAAATTTGCAACTGCGTTGCAAGGGGGCCGGGATGTTCATGCTGAATTAATAATAATATACTAATATATAATCTAATAATACTAATAATATAATCGATATCACCGAATGTGCCATCTCTAGAGATTTTTTCCATCTCTAGCATGATTTTGAAGTTTTTTGGAGTTGTTTTTTGCCGGCAAATTCGTTTTGCATAATAAAGAGACTGGAGTGTCTTTAAAACCATCCTAAAATCTGTGTTTCTACTATTCGCCTCATTCCTGGCAAATCAATAACATAAATCCTAAGGTTACCCTGATGCTTTTTATGGTTGGCTACTGGTATAAAAAGGACTTATATTTCCATTACAAAATTAAGATGAGTTCACAATTATTCATTTAAAAACAAAGTCCATTCACTCAAAGTCTAAAAACAAAGATATCTTAAATAACAAAGCAAAGTGAAAGGAATGCCCAATTAACTTCTTTATTAACTGTTACACATTTTTACGAGCCACCTGTCCTAGGAGACAGGACACCTAGCCTAACTTTCAAGGGCCGCCGTGTCTGTTTGCCAAAATGGAGTCCTTTGCTCCCATTGCGGGCAAAAAAGCAATCGCTGTTCACAAGCAAAACAGCGCCGCAAAATGTCAAAGAAGCAGAGATAGGCACTTAACATGGACCCATGAAGGTCTCGTCTGGATAAGATAGTCAAGGGGACAAGTAAAGGGATAGTCAAGCGTTGGTGGGAAATGTAAAAAAAGATTCCATCCGGTTGAAATGAATTTTTTAATTGATTTCCTTTGGGACGAGCAGGCAAATGGCCTTAAGCTGGAAATTGAATAGAATGCGATGGTGTCGGATTCACATTCACTTAAAAATGTCTAAGCAATAATTACGAAAGAAAAATTGAGAAATAGGAAGTTCAATAGCTTAGATAGAACTCAATTAAACAGACAATGAATAAGGTCTTCTCACCTTTGTGACGCCTGTCCAAAAACAACCATATTAATTGCAATCATTTGGAATAGATAATATTTTATTCAAATAACGACTAGGAACCTGAATACATGGATCCCAAAAGCGCAATCAAACCAGAAACCGCAAAAATCCAAGTCTTCTTAAAGTTCAGGCTTAAAACCCACCGTCCGAAGGAATTGTAAACAACATAAACAGAGCTTAAATAATTACATGCTTCATTCTTAAGTTTCTACGTGGCCTCGCACCTCACGAACCTCGGAAAAAATAAAACAAAATGTATAAAGACATTACACTTTGAAAAATGTGATATAGACACTACCTGGGACCACTCACCACATAATATACAGGCAGGGGAAGGTATCCAGTGCTCTAAAATCGCAGCTCCAAAAATTCAGCCATCGACTCCCAAGTAGTCGATCATGCCAAGTAAGAATAAGTTCAAAATTTCACCTTTTTCCCACTTGGCCTGGGTAGCTGGGTCCAATCCTTGGAGCCCATGGACAATGATGTATGACATAACTCTCTTCGGAGATTTAAAAGGAACGAACTGCTTCTAAGGCTGACTCGCGAAAACAAGATAGCTATCTCTGCAGCTTTTCTCCCTTACTTATGTGAGGATTGCAGCCCACGATTGTTCGTGTAGTAAATTCGTATGGCGTACCTTTATGTGTCAAATGTAATTCTGTGGATAATGAAAATTGTGTAATGAAAATTGTTGATAGTTCAAGAGCACAAAAAAAAATTATTTATAAAAAATAAATTTAAAAGCTCCGAAAAAGTCTGGTTGTTAACCCAAGTCTACAAAACCTCAAAGCCTGGGCCTACCTTTTCGTTCTTGCATTGGCAATAACTATGAAGGCAAGGGTTATGTCTTGTAATAAACCGAAGATCCCATCCCAGGACCCTCCTCAGGGATCCTCCTCTCATATAAATAGCCCGGACATCTAGCGAGTATCCACACCGTATGCGCTTGGGTTGCCGCCTCTGCCGGACTAAGGTGTAACTTCTCCCGTGCCGGGAGTCAGCCTGGCTGGTATACAAACTCTGCCACTCTAATACGGTGGGTTCAGGGTACCTGGTGAAGAGGGGGTCTTTCAAAGAAGCCTTACCCGTCAGCCGTTTCGCTTTCTTTGCCGATTCGGCCTGGCTTCGTATTCCGACTCGTATGCGTGTTGCCAACAGCTGTTCGGCACGAAAAATCCTGGCCTGCTGCCAATAGTTGATAACGGGAACTCACACGGCCAGGTTGCCGCCTCCAGTGAAAGTGAATTCAGATTTGGCGAAAAGCGGACGCTTTTCACACGAAAAGTTGATTGCGTTCCTGGGTATATTAAGCAGTGAACAAAAATAAAACTTTTCGTACATTTCAATTAATCTAGCTCCAAGCTAGCTCGGCTGTCAAGAAGTGAGTTCAGGATGTTTGTTTTCCCACAGCACCTGCGGGTAACAATCACACATAGTGGTTATAACCTTTTTTGAATATATATTTTAATTTTTATTTAATGAGAAGTTATATGGGGGGTATTTGGAGAAGGTCCCATTTGAAAAATAAAAATAAAAAGAAAATAAAGAAACTAAATAAAATAAAAATAATTGTTTTAATTGCTTTGGAAAAATGAAAAAAAAGAAGAAAAAAAGGCGGATCGGCCAGGTTTCTTATTCCTAAAGCGTTTGCTAAATAATATATATCAATATAAAAATGAATTGCTGTTCGCTATTCTCTTAAACACTAGAGAACGGCTAAACGGATTTATCTTATCTTGGTCTTGAATTATTCGTGGAGGTCTAGGGAAGGTTTAAAAGGTGAGAAAAATTCGAATATTTGCCGGGAAAATCCTCAAACAGCATTTTTCTATTTCCCATACAAACGTTTTCTAAATAAAATGGAGAGTCAATTTGTAATTTATCACCGCTGCATGAAGTTCAAAAATTCTCAAACCGCATTTTTCTATTTCCCATACAAACGTTTTCTAAATAAAATGGAGAGTCAATTTGTAATTTATTACCGGTGCATGAAGTTCAAATTCGCGTTCGCGTTGGAGGATCTAATATCACGATCCGAAACTTAACAAAAGTGAATCGCGAACGCGACAAAATTGCATAGTCACAAAATGCATAGTACATAAATAGTTGTCGGCTTCGAGAAACTTAATTTTAACTAATTTCAGTTAAGACTATATACAAATCGAAAGATAAATCTTAAGTTTTGCCACAAATTAAATTTCCGAACGCGATCATAATATTTGACATTAGATTTGAAAACCAACTAATATGTCAATCCATCCTGTCGCATTTCAGAGCACGGAAAAAAGTATTTTTGGTTACGATATCTATTAGTGCATCCTTCTATCGTTGCGGCTACGTGCGCGAGAACTTTATTTACTTTGGTGGTTCTTAGTGACAGTGACATTCCAAGTATTGTGCTCTTTTTTGTAGTGTCACTTTATAAGCGGGAAATTTTCACTATGATTAAATACAATTTACGATGCCGAGGAGAAGACGGTCTGACTTAAGTCGTCGTAGTCAATCAAATGTGCGAAGAGCTACCTCAGGTGCTAACCGCACTGATGACCAGAGACAGACAGATCAAGAAAATTATCGTATTGCTATGCCAGAATTGCGTTCTTTAGTGAGTGACAATGTAGGAGATAGGCTTAGAATGCAACGAGTTCGTGCACATCAACACAACAACAGCAAGCTAGACATAATGAAATTGAGCGAATCCGCAGACGCAGTGCTCCTGTGATTCTTGAACGAGCTGCATTCCACTAGGATTATTGTGCCGACAAATCGGAAAACCGATCGATCATTACCAACAGCATACTGTTTCCATGCTTGGACCTCGGCAAAGGTCCCAAGAAGTCCGCACATATCGTTGACCATGGCTCCTCTGAGATCTGTGTCAGCATTTTCCTTGGAGGATTTCCTGAGGACTGCATATGACTTGGATTTTACCGCATGCATGTTTTGCACTTTCTAACTTAGTTCCTTATGTCCCTTTGCATTCCTTGCCAGATGTACCTTTCTACTCTTTTTGCAATTGTTTTTCTTCCGCACCTGCTGCCTCACATCCATGGCACACACAGCTTCCATAATGCTACTTATTCGCTTCCGGCTCTATGTGGAACATGTCGGCAAACCAGGTCTGCCTCTTCCACGTACTCTAGATATTTCTGTGGGTTTTTCCGTATTTTCCTGCTTACGTACTCCATGTGTTCGCTTGTTGTGGTACTCCTCTACTTTTCTATAATCGGCTGAAAATAGAAAATACCACGGCTGATACCATCCATACCAATTCCCTGACTCGTTATCCGGTGGACCAGGTACAATAGCTCTTCTCTAAAGAAATGGCACTTGTCCGTGTTTATCCTTAGGTTTGCCGCCTTCAGTCTACGGAATACTTCCTTTAAGTTCGCCATATGCTCCTCCCTTGTGCGTCCGATCACGATGATGCCATCCTGATATGCAAAGGCTTGCAGAGCCATATGCGGGCCTATGACCTGGTCCAATGCACTTTGGAACTTTTCCGAGGCTGAGTGCAACCCGCAGGGAGTGAGCCGGCCTTAGAATATAGGCTGAGCGAAAGCTCGCTGGCTTTATGCTACATATGAAGCCCGATACAGCCGAGCGGCCGAGAAGCGTCGCGGCTAACAAGAGTGAAAGATAATTAAAGATATTTCAAACTATAGGACATCAAGGTCTGCAGGATCTTTTGAAAGAGATAATAGACGCCGTGAGTTTATGACAACAATAATGTGACACAGTTCAAAGCTCCTCAAATCCAAGAACTGAAGATCCAACAGTCCGGTAAAAATGATGCTTTGCGGGTTTGACCGCCGCTTCCCAGAGTCTAAAATTTTAAGAGGCGCTCGTTGTTGCTCATCCCTTATGAAGAGTTGAAATACCTCCTTTATCTCTTTTTAAGCTTAAATAAAATTGGTTGCATTATCAAACCAAATGTGCTACGGTTTTCGGCGAGTGCATATAAACTGTTTTAAAGCATGCAAAAACGAAAATTTGGATGGATCCTTTACAGTGCACGGCTTTGGTAGCAAAGCTGAAAACGAGTTAGCGTACTTGGAACTAGCTATCACGTTAATACGGAGTTTGGATTAGAAGAACCCTTGCCCTTAGCTCCAGAGTGGGTCTTTCAGATGGAACCGCTGCTGGTCACTGATCTTGAAGTCCAAGAAAAAACACAGGACCATGGGCCCATAGGTTATCATCAATTAACTCCTTGCGAAGAGCACCACACGTCAGGATGTCTGCCGGGATCAAAATAAGGCCATTTCATCGTTCTGGTCAACTCCTGGATTGTCGAAACCCGATTGGCGATGAAAACATTAAAATTCGGGCTCCTCCCGAATCCAGAACAGCGCCACAGCAGAATCGCACCTGCAGAAATACTTGCCATTAGACCTGCAACTGAGCTATTTTCGACATAAACCAAGCCGCAACTCTGCTCCAGATAACACCAGTTTCAGAACCGTCACAATTTTAAGAGGTGAGTCTCGATACCTTCAGCAGAGTGAATGACTCTGTGACCTTGTACCCTTCGATAAGACATACGACACAGATGATAATAACCATTCTAGCCCGCTGCGCCATGGTGAAGCTGCAACAACGCATCTCCCAATCGGAGTGAAGATATTGGGGGAGGCTTTTATCCTAGGAACGTCTCATAGCATTAGAAGAAAAATCTTTGCCTTTGTATTGACAGGTCCAACAAGTCCTATTGGATCATACAGCCGGGCGATTGAGGAAAGTAAGATGCGCCTAGTGGGCTTTGGGATTGATTTAAGCCCTTTAAACGAAAATAGCAAGAGGTCAGTAGACGGATTCCAAGCGTTGCCCAAAGTCTTCCATCATTGCTTCCATCATCAAACTTTAGGAACGACTCCCGATCTTCTTCTGGCACGTCAGAGATCAGTTCAGAAAAATTGGAGCACCACTTTCTCAACCGAGCCTTATCTATAGAGCCACCTCCGGAAATTAGAACATCAACATACAAATCGCGACGCAGAATTTGGGCACCCTTTAGAAACATAGACAGCTCATCCTCTGCCAACTGATGCATTACTTAAACTAATGAAAGTGAGTCCGGCTTTTATCCAGTTTGCAAACCGGCACCTCGTCCTCGTGGAATTCCGTCAAAGAATGCACTGCAAATAGCTGTCCTTGGGGATAATGTTTTGCATATACGTTTTCGGTACACTTTGCAAATATCTCCTGTGATGGCAACGGAACCTTAGATAAATGTGCAGCAGCTTTGGTTGAATAACTGGACCAGACATTAACACTTCATTCAACGAATAGCCAGAGGTAGTGGCAGCCGAACCATCAAAAACAACCCTGAGCTTGGTTGTTGAACTGTCCTTCTTCAAAACACAGTAATGCGGTAGGAAATATTGACTGGCGGGTCGTGCACTAGGTGGGACTGGAGACCCCAAATCTAATACTTTTTTTTGAATGCAGCACAGCGATCCTTAAATTGAGGCTGACGACAAAGCTTCCTTTCAAGGAAAAGAAATCTCCTCACGGCTTTGGAGTAGGATTTACCAAGCGACTCAGAACTGCCTTTCAGCTGAAGCATCCAACAACATTCTTCCACTTCACAACGGGCTCGGCGTAGTCTTCAATTTCCGAAAAATTACGGAGAAGACACTCTAAGCGCTCATCCAGGTGGCTTGGGATCTTCACATCGTCCTTGCGGACTGCGGCCACGAACGAGAAAGTCGTTCCTGACGTGAACCGCCCCCACACATAACCCATCCAAGCCGGGTTCTCTGCAGCAATGGTAGACCAGCTGAGAACTGGATTTGCCCAACCCACAGCAGCTCATAGAATTGACCGGCCGATAAGCCGAGGTAATGTACCGTTGACGAACCTGCATGCGAAACCCAAAATATCTGATATCAACTTTAGTGACGAAAATATGCTATATAGGTGTACAAAATTGTAACAAAAAATATTCTAGTTCGGCACGTGACTGATTTTTTTTTTGTTTTTCTTGCACGTGCCGAACAAGAATATTTTTTATATGCAATTTTGTACACCTATATAGCATATTTTCGTCACTAAAATTGATATCAGATATTTTGGGTTTCGTCACCGGTACTTTTCCTCGTCAAGAGGTTTTCCTACCCTTGCAGAGGGTATTTCAATTTTGGTCAAAAGTGTGCAATGCAGTGAAGGAGACATCTCCGACCCTTTAAAGTATATATATTCTTTTTCAGGATCACTTCCTGAGTCGACATAAGCATGTCCGTCTGTCCGTTTGTCTGTTTCTACGCAAACTAGTCTGTTTTAAAGCTATCGAGTTGAAACTTTGCACACACCCTTCTTTCCTTTGCAGGCAGTATATAAGTCGGAACGGCCGGGATTGGCCGACTATATCCTATAGCTGCCATATAACTGATTGATCGGAAATTCCATAACTTGGTTGTTTTTCAAGTTAGAAGCATGGGAGTTTCAATGGATTCCTGTTTGGGCAATACAATTCAAAATGCCCAAAGATATACGATCTGCTAATATAAGATGTGTGGCGCCACCTAACGGACTGCCACTCAACTGCAAGGGTATATAAACTTCGGCTCCGCCCGAAGTTAGCTTTCCTTTCTTGTTTTTATATGATACTAGCTGTTCCCTGCCACGCTTCTCTGTGGCGTATTGTGGTTGGACGATCAAGAAATGAAGAATACGACAGACACGCTTTAAGCCTGACTCCACGCCTTTCTGCTGCTTCCATGGTAACGTCAATTACATAGCTGTCATTTGCGTTTTGTTATTCCAAGTCTGATTCTTTTTTGTTATACCACATTATATAGTGACTGACGTTTCATGTCAAGTAACACGGGAACGCTGTTGAACGGGATAAAAAGTATCCTCTGTCCGTATCCTGGTAAATCTGTTCTGCCGTTTTTGAGTTATAAGTGGTTGTTCGTCCGTAGAGCGTTATGCGGCAACTACGTCAAACTTGAACTCACGGGAGTAACGGTAGGTCCCGGAGTCGTAGTCAAAACCGTAAATAGTCATGACTAAATTTACCTGGATTCTGCAAGGGACTGCTCGGGTTGGCCAGACGCTTGCTGTGATCAGGCATGAGTTGATGTGCTTGAAGTCCTGGGGTGGTTTTCCTCAAGTACCGGTGGTATGGTGGTTCGACTGATTCCTTATCGGCCGGTCCTACTGGCGGTCCGTTTCACGGGAGCAACACTCTAAGTAGGTTAGATAGCGCGGGGTCTGCTGGTGGTCCGTTTCACGGGAGCAACACTCGAGCTAGACTGGTATGCCGCGGGGTCTCCTCGTGGTCCGTTTCACGGGAGCAACACTTGGAGTAGTTAGGTACCGCGGGGTCTACTGGCGATCCGTTTCACGGGAGCAACACTCGAAGTAGACTGGTATGCCGCGGATTCTACTTGTGACCCGTTTTACACAGGATCACTAGAAGTAGGTTGATTTTAAGTGCCGTGGTTCAGACACTGAGTAACGAGACGATTGACTCTGATTTCGGAACTGTCTTTATTTCAGAAGAATAACTCTTATATAAGATGCTAAATTATACATCATTAAATCTAAGAAAGGTCAAAGTTCTGGACGTGCTAAACTAAGGTTAATGCCAGGGTCACCCACCTCTGAGTCTGCTGACTCAGATTGTTTGTTCATGTACTGCTTGCGCATTTCGGCTTAGCTGGCTGGTTTTACTTGCATCGGTCAGTCGGTCATTCTTCCCGCTGATATGGTGCTTCTGCTTTTGGCGCCGTCTACTAGTGCTGGGTTAATAGGTTGGATATAGTTTTATGCTTATTACTAATTGTTTATAGGTGAGAAAATCGGTTAGTGGGTTTGTATATTGCGACATGCTGATGCATATTGATTGGATCAAATTACTAAGTGTGCATATAGGGTAGTAGGTCTTGGCACTAGGTGCCAACAGTGGTGTAACTAACACGACTTTCTTTTATATATATAGATAGATAAATGCGCAAAATAAAAAAAAAAAGTTTTCCCAGTTTTTCTAGTTAAATGTTAATTGTTGAATGTAACACTTTATTTTGGGTGTGCGTCACAAAATAATAAATCTTAGAAAAGTATTGGCGGAGTTGGTTTGCCTATTTGATCAAATTTTGGTCAAAAGTGTGCAACGCAGTGAAGGAGACATCTCCGACCCTATAAAGTATATATATTCTTGATCAGGCTCACCTCCTGAGTCGATATGAGCATGTCCATCTGTCTGTCGGTTTCTACGCAAACTTGTCTCTCAGTTTAAGAGCTATCGAGTTGAAACTTTGCACACATCCTTCTTTCCTTTGCAGGCAGTATATAAGTCGGAACGGCCGGGATCGGTCAACTATATCCTATAGCTGCCATATAACTGATTGATCGGCAATGCCATACCTTTGGTGTTTTTTAAGTTAGAGGGTTGGGACGCACAGCATCGCCCGACTATATCCTGTATACTACGTCATTTACGACTATGCTATAGCATTCGTTGTTTTTCAAGTTAGAAGTTTCAATGGATTCCTCTTTTTGCAAAATAATTTGATATCCAAATTTCATAAGGACTGCGACTCAACTGCAAGGGTATATAAACTTCGGGAAGGAAAGCTCGAAGTTAGCTTTCCTTTCTTGTTTTTTTTTTGTAGCTTTTATTCCATGAATCCAAAAACGGTGGTAGCTGTAATTTAAATAAAGCAGCGTTTTAATTATATGCATTATATGTTCAGTGAGGGCATATGCATATAAAGCTTTATACTCGTAAAATTATGCATTTGTGAGTCTTCTCATTAAGACATGAGACACTGAAACACATAGCAGAATTACATCAAAATTTGCCCCCGAGCAAGAAAGTTCGAGTCCTATTCGAGGTTCGAGTCCTATTTTTTAGGGTATTGACCAAATATATGCAGACTCCAAAAAGCAAAGTTGCCAATCAAATACACACACATGTATGTATAAGTAAATGCAAGCATCGCAAGAGGCTGCACAAAATTGGTAGCTGCACTTACAGGACTATATCTTGAGTTAACGAATTTTGCCAGATATAAGCGATATATCAAAAGTTGCGTCTCAAGAGCTATCTCCACGTGTAATATGAATATGATCAAATGAGCCAATTTTGAAAATTATTTTTTTTCTTTGGTACCTCAAGATTGGTACCGACCGATGCGACATTTCTTTCAGAAGTTATTCAAGAAATTCGATTTTTACAGCTTTTTTACGTATTTAGCTCTAGAATGCGAATATATAAAAATATTCTATCTGGGGACTAAAATGTGTCCACCAGCCCCACTTTAGTGATTACAAATTTTTTACATTCACCCTAATTTCTCCCAAACCAAATAACTTTTGGAATATGTTTCGACAAAAATTATCTAATTGAAACAATACCTTTCGATTGGTTTATAATTCATTTAGATCGGTAGCCTTCCGAATTTTTAATTCCTCGGCTATATATAGAGTTTCCTCGCGCACGCCAAAGCATGCAGGTCGTCACCTTGTGGACTTCCGTCCACAGTGATCTATGGTTGGTAGTTCTTGCGATTCTAATTCGTCCCCAGGTTCTAATTCAAGATAGTTGGCACTGAAATTGCCAAATCATATCTTTCTTTTATATTTATTGAATTTGATCGTAATCTTGTTAGGAACTTTGAAACTTGTGACCATCGATTTTTATCTAGTCGATATCTCTGTTTATAATGTAGTATCCGTGCTTTATTGAAACGGGCTACTAATATTTCAGCATGTTTGTTTATGGTTGTTGAATTGTACGATTTTGCGTTAAGGATTTATATGATTTTTCAAAATCGGTTTTAAATTTATTCAATTCGTTATATAATTCATTCCATTGCATTTTTGTTAGTTTGGAGAATTATTTTCTGAGAACTACCATAACAGGTGTTTTGCCTAGTCATCGTCATCCCCATGCCCTGCACCTCCATCGTGTGTCCTAGGAAAGTAGCCACAGGTCATTTTAAATAAAAGTAATTTCGCAAATTAATTAATTACACAGCTCCACAAAAAAAAAAAAAAAAAAAATTCAGAGATCAGACCATACCTCCTATATGGATTTGGGGTCGCTGAATCCGAATCCGTGGTCAGTTGGTCGCCATCACGTCAGGTTTTCGAGAAAATACCGGTTGAATAGTCGAAAAACGCCGTTTTTGGCCATTTTCGAAAAATCGTACCGCAAAATTCTGATGTGTTACAAACCTAATTCAAAATGGAAATGAAAGGCTAATTTGTGATCTTTAAAACGAGCTCCATGCCAATTCATTTCGCTCCATTTTTCGCATGCACCGTTAGGACAGGGGGTGCGTTTATATGTAGGCATCTTAGCAAAAAATGTATGCCGAACACAAAAATTTCAAAATTCAGCATATTCAAATAAAACATGGTACCCGGGGGTTTTTGGGGTCGCTGAATCCGAATCTGAGGTCAGTTTGACGCCATCACGTCAAGTTTCTTCATAACCTCAGAGTAATTATGACATAGCTATCGCTAGTCTAAAAAGAGTCTATGATAACGAATGTCTCATCTATGCGAACCAAATAAGTCAATTGTTCAGTTTTCCGAAAATTTACCAGCCGTCTGCATCGTCGTTGAGGGGTCTCATCGACACTGTGTCATTACTATCCATAGGAGATGGCACTAAAATGTCAAAAAAATGGGAAGATGGCAAAAATGGAAAGAGTCACTGGATTATGAGGAATGGCCGCTTTGGTCCGATTTCGAAAAAATATTAAATCGTAGGTACCAGCACCTGTCCTTTGAAGAAACTGGCAAACAAAAATAGGTGAAAACTGGGTTTGCCAACACCAAACCAGTTTGCAGTTATTGCAACGCTCAACACCATTTTTTGGCCCAGTGCAGTCCGTTCTCTCGCCAAAGGTTTGAGTTTTTTAAATCAGCATCTCTCTGTTTAAATTGTCTGCGAAAAGGTCACTAAATGTCAAATCTGTGCAAAATCGCACCATAAACTTCTGCACCGATTTAAAGTGACTGAAACCCAGCACAGGTAGACGGCGCCAGATGCAGAAATCAGCAGTATCAGCGGGAAGAATGACCGACTGAGCGATGCAAGCAAAGGCAGCTAGCTAAGCCAAAATGCATGAACCAGCAATTTGATTCAGCAGACTCAGAGGTGGGTGACCCTGGTATTCACATTGGTTTTAGAACGTCCATAACATTTAGCATCTTATATAAGAATTGTTCTTCTGAAATAAAGATAGTTGCGAATACAGTAGTTCGGTTCGTTACTTAATGTCAAGGTAAGGCACTTAAAATTAACCTACTTCGAGTGATCCTGTGTAAAACGGTTCACAGGTAGGACTCTCCTAAAGCTATTTACTTCGCGTGGCTCCAGTGTAAACGGACCATAAGTAGAGCTTTATTATCTAATCTACTTCGAGTGTTGCTCCCGTGAAACGGACCATAAGTAGAACCCGCGGTACCCAACCTATTTCGAGTGTTGCTCCCGTGAAACGGACCACAAGTATAACCCGCGTTACCCAATCTACTTCGAGTGTTGCTCCCATGAAACGGACCACAAGTAGAAACCCCGTTACCCACCCTACTTCGAGTGTTTCTCCCGTGAAACGGACCAAGAGTAGGACCAGCCGATAAGGAATCAAGCAATCCCCGTACCATCTGTACTTAAGGAGAACCTGATCCCAGCAAGAGCCTGAGCAACCCCATCAGTTCTTGCAGAATCCAGGAACCTTTAGTCATAACATTTATACGTTCTTTTGACTACGACTCCGGGACCTACCGTTATGCCCGCGAGTTTAAATTCGACCTAGTGGTTGCCCAGGTACAATAGCTCTTCCCAGAAGAAGTGACACTTGTACGTGTTTTCCTCAAGTTCGCCGCCTTCAGTCTACGGAATACTTCCTTCAATTTGCCATATGCTCCTCCCTTCTGCGTCCGATCACGATGATGTCATCCTGCGAGCGGCGAGCGGAACCATTTCCGGGCCTATGACCTGATCTAAGGCCCTTTGAAGCTTTGCCGAGGCTGAGTGTAACCCGAACGGCATCACCTTCCACTGGTATAGACCATTCCCTGGTACCGTAAAGGCCGTGTACTTTCTGCTCCCGTGGCAAGTTTATCCGTGGCATCGGGTACGCATCCTTTACTGATTGTGCGTTTATTTGTCGGAAGTCCACGCACAATCTCCATTGACCCGTTTTTTTCTTTACCATGACGATGGGTGAGCTGTAAGCGCTATTTGTAGGCTCGATACATCCCTTTTTCAGCAGCTCTTATACTTTTTCATTGATCTCCCCCTGTATTTTGGGGTTCTTTGCTTTATCGGGATGTCGTCCTTCATCGTGATCCTATGCTGCGATTTGTTCGAACAACCCTTGTGGTTTGTAAACGCCACTAGCTTCTCCTCGACGAACCTTTTGTCCCGCTCGCTCTCCCATTCCTCTGAGGATTCGGTTATAGCTATGGACAGCCTATCCTCCAGGCATCCGTTCCATCTTTCTCTTCTCGGGATCGTGACTTGGTGGCCTGCGCAGTGTATTGTTGTGCCAAATTCTGCGAGGAAATCCCATCCAAGCACCGCGCTTTCTCCCATGCCTGGCAACACCAACATATTCAAATTTTTTTTTGTTGCCAAAACTTACTGTTGTCTGGAGTACCATTTGAGTCTCTGTGTGGCTCCCGTTGGCCAACTTTACCAGTCTCCTTGTTTCTCTCCGCTGACCGGAGATTCCCAGGTCCCCCATGGCCTTCACTTCTGCACCTCCGACCTTGACGACCGCCGCCAACTGCTGATAGCCCCTGATGGCCCATGCCTCCGCACCTGTTGCATGCCTGCGCTGGGTTTTCTACCTGTCCCTGTCTAGGCGTCCCTGCCCACTGCAGATTCGGCTGCCTCTGACTTTGGCTTGATGCCCATTGTTGACTCGGCTGCTGTTGCCTTGGGTCTACCGACCAATTTTGGTTCGGCTGTTGCTGCCGTATTTGGCTTCGGCTGTTGCTGCCGTATTTGGCGTCGATCCTCCGGCTGCCATCTCTGTCTCCATCCCTGTCCTGGGGGGCTCTGTTGCTCTGGTGGGTTCTGGTGCAGTTCCTCATTCGGGAACCTCCTGCCTACCGCGGAGGCTTGGCTATTAAAGACCTCTTCCTCCAAGGCGAGCTCCTCAAATTCCTCGGCTAGACCCATAGCATTCTCGAGCGATGCGCATGCGTATGGAACATTTTCATGCGCGGCATGCAGTTCTCCCCCAGCCTTTTAATCACCTCCTTTATGGACTTTCCTAATGGCTTCATTAGCGTCTGAAGGTCCACCGTATATTCTTGGAACGGGTTTCCTCGTTGCTGTTTTCGCTGCTGAACCTGGTCTGCCAGTTTCTCAAAGTACCCTTTCAGCAGGAAAAAGGCCTCGAAGTTCCTTCAAAACTCCTTTCATGTGGGCCATTCCTCATCGTTAGTTCTGGAGTAGTTCTGGCATCGCCCGCGGGATTGTGTTTATTTCCATTCCGTACGTTTTGGCGGACCATGCTACTCGGTCCACGAACTCGAGAGGATTTCCTGTTCGGAATCGGAACGACCACTCTCGGACTTGTATCGCCACTCCTTATGCTCTTCATTTCTGGCACTGCCAGACTTTTGAATGATTCGTATTTCTCCTCGAATACACGCGTGACTGCCATCACATCGTCGTCCTTCGTCTCGTCGACCCACCTTGCAACAAGTGCCCTCATGATCTCTACTGTTCCATCCGCTGGGAGACCGAGTTCTCTGCACACTTCGCACAACTCTTTTTTGCGAAGCGCGTAAATCCAATTCTTCTTCCCCATCTTAAAGCTGTGTTACTCCTAGACTCTAAAGCAATCACGTAGCTTGGGCGCCAGGTGTATCGAACTGTTTTTGCTAATATTTGTTCGCAACAAATGCCACGACTAGCTCAAAGAGGTTGGGGGTACGTTCCACCGAATTTATATATCCGACATGATTGCCTGAGCCCAGAAATACCACGGAATGCTTCGTTTAATACAAATCGCCTTTATTTTGTAGTACATTATATTATATATATATACTTTATAGGGTCGGATATGTCTCCTTCACAGCGTTGTACACTTTTGACCAAAATTATAATACCCTCTGCAAGGGCATAAAAACTACTGAAATCGTTTTCCGATAGGGTGATAAACAATGACCATCAATATTTTCAAATGACCATCTACTGTTTTGAAATTATTTAAAGTTGAACATAATTAAAAATTTTTCAAAAATTTCGTCTTTTGAATTTATTTTTTTTTCAATATCGAAATAAACGCAAGTTTTGGTAATTTTTTGGACAGAAAATATTCAAAAAAAAAAACTACCTAATTCGTTTCCATTAGTGTGATAAACAATGACCATCTTTTAAAATTTTAAAACAACATTTACTTTTCGAGAATCTTGATTCTCAAAGTCTTAAAAATAAAAAAACCAAAAGATGACTATCATGGTCCATAGCCTAAAACATATATCTTGAGCTCTTAATAGTTTTTAATAGCAGCCGAATAACTATACGCGTTTCAAATTATAGTTTCAATATATTTATTTTGGGCTCAATTTAACCCTAATATATGCGGCTCCAATCAACTCCAAATCACAACAAAAACCAAACCAAGAGCTTGCGCAGAAGCTCAACTAAAGCTCCCCAAAGCGCATACGCTACAAATACCAAATAAACATGCTGATAACAACAGCTGCAGCTTAGCATATTATAATTATTTTATATGCATTCTTTGGTGGCTGCTTGGCCCAACATCCTCCCCCCATTGAAGGGTGGGCCTTTAATAACAATGTCGGAAGGGGCAGCAGTCACATTATTGCAGAGGTTATTCCATGGGTTGTCCTCCCTACCACAGAGCGCCGACACATCCCGTGATGGTCCACCGTGGCCAGAAAACACCCAGCCAAATCGAGTGTTCTGAGCAATTGGGAGCCGTTGACCTAACTGGATTTGGCCAGCCGACAACAGGTCAAAGAATAAGCCGGCTCCAATCAGCAGGTCCACTCGCTGCGTTTTGTGGAAGTTGGGGTCAGCTAGGTCCATATTGCCAGGAATCTTCCAGCCCGAAGCATCTATGTCCTGGCTAGGTTGATAGTCCGTTATATGTGAAGCTACAACAGCCTCAATTTCCACTGAATATGTGCTAAGGCGGGACTTCAAGCACACATTAACGGATGCTCCATCTGTTTCAAATCCAGCGCCGCCGAAACCGGCCACCGTTGTGGAGCATTTGGAGCGGCCAAGCTGAAGTTCATTCGCCAGCCGCGACGAGATGAGATGTACTTGTGAACCGGAATCCAATAACGCTCGGCAAGGCAGGAAGTCTCCAGATCGACCACGAACGAGTACATTTGCTGTTGGCACGAGCACTAGCTCAGCATTGCGATCCTGGTTCATAACAGGGTTGATTGAGCGGGATGGGTTCGCACCAGCACCCGCGAGGGTGCAACAGTATATGATGACGGTGATTGCACGTCGAGCAGCGGGAAGCTGAGCATCCGCGAGCGAGATGGCCATCCTCCAGGCAAACAAAACAGCGAGCCAGACGCTGCACTTCGTCGTACCGACAAGCAGGAAGCCCGTGCGCCGAAACACCACACAGGACGCATAGAACAGGACTGGCGTTAATAACCATGCACGAGGATCGGTTATTACCTTTGCTCTAAGAATCGTGCCATAGACTCCCAAGATGGAAGGCTGTCATCAGTGCTTCCTGCCAGAAAGTCTTCCCATTTGGCCTTTATAGCGGGGTCCAGCTTTTGGAAGATGATCTGGATGAGGAGGCACCCTTGAATTTCGGCCGACGTCCCGGAACCCATGAGGGCCCGCATATGTCCATTGAATCGGTCGGATAACTCCCGAAGAGTAGCAACGGATCCCGGCTCAACCACCCTTTGCTGCAGGATCTCGTTGATGTGAACCTGGAAGATTAACCGACGGTTGCTGAAACGGTTGCGCAAAAGGTCAAGAGCAACATCATAGTTAGCGTCGGTAATCTCTAGGGCCCTCACAGTCTCCAGGGCTGAGTCCCGCAGGCAGGAAATGAGCCACCTGAGCTTCTCCATCTTGGTCAAGTGCGGGTGACTGTCGATGGTTGTCCTAAATAGGGCGCAGAAATCCGGCCACTCGGCATAGCCGCCGCTGAATGTTGGCATCGGCAACGGTGGCAAGGAGGGGGCTGGCTTGTATGGCATTGGCGATACACTGGCACCGTCGAGAAGTGTGGAGTGGGCAGAGATTCTCATGGAGCGCTTGGCAACCTCCACCTGAATTTTCTTTTGCACATCAGTCGCCAGCTGCGAGAATTTCCAATACAGATCACTCCCGATCTAAAATTAAGCTCCTCCAATCCTTCTTGAAGCGCGGTGAAACGCTCACGCAAACGCTCAGTTCGCGCCGCAGCCTTCACTTTATGATGCAGCGCCTCCATCTCCTGGCAGGTCACCTCTGCTCTTCTCCGCAGCATCCTTTCCCGGTTTGCGGCAGCAGCTCCAATAGTCTCAGCTCCAGACTCCATTATTCGACTAAAATGCAACTTGTTACAACAACAAGGTCGTTTTCTTGGCACTTTTAATGTTGATCACAATAATCAACCGGGATGAAATCACGTCGGGGTCACCAATCTTGAGCTATTAATAGTTTTTAATAGCAGCCGAATAACTATACGCGTTTCAAATTATAGTTTCAATATATTTATTTTGGGCTTAATTTAACCCTAATATATGCGGCTCCAATCAACTCCAAATCACAACCAAAACCAAACCAAGAGCTTGCGCAGAAGCTCAACTAAAGCTCCCCAAAGCGCATACGCTACAAATACCAATAAAGCGCATGTGAAACTGGGGACAAAACAGAGACGAAACATGCTGATAACAACAGCTGCAGCTTAGCATATTATAATTATTTTATATGCATTCTTTGGTGGCTGCTTGGCCCAACAATATAAATTTAAAAAAAAATTGATCCCTATCATTGCCATCCCTTAAAACTTAAAAAATGTAACTGTTCACTGAGATTAGTTTATCTCGTCGCGAAAAACCGAAAGACAAAAAGGTGGCTGTAAACTTAAATATAGCAACTACGAGAAATACATTCACTCGGTTCAACTTTATAAATTCGATTATATTTCTATCAAAAGAACTTAAGCCTAGCTTATCTATTGCGGCGAAGCGGGGCGAATTCACGAGAGAGCGCAAGTGAGCTTTTCTTGCGCTCCCACTCCGCCCTATACTAACTTATACTAGACTTCAATAAAACTTAATCTTCTACATTAATTCTACACCGGCCCCGTTGAAGACCTCCATCAGGCTTCAACCACTGGCAACCTCGCCAGCTTGTGTACTGCTCTCCTGAAGACTGCTCCTGCATTAGTCCTGACGTCGGCGACCCTGACCCTTCCGTCCGCGCCGGGGTGAGTCTCGACGACCCTGGCGTTGATCCACTGTTGGGGCGGCAATAAATTAATTATTGAAATTTTAATAATTTTTAATAAATTAATTATTTAAAATCTTAATAATTATGGAATTTAAATTTGTCTGTGCATTGAAGTCTTGTAATAAGACAATCTCGTCTTCCCAGCCTACCATCCATTGCTGGCTCTGTGAAACCGTTTTACACGCTAAGTGTGCCAGGTTCACGGCCTCAGTTCGGATGCAATCTCACGTAGGTCTGGTCTCCACTTTTGCTGTGACGGTTGTCGTGCTGTTCAAGACGAAATGAGATCGTTCATGAGGCAGACTAAAAGCGGATTCAAGGAGTTGAACAGCGGTTTTCGTAAAATCAATGACCAACTCTGTGCGCTCGATACACAGTTTAGTAGTCTTCAACTACTAAACGAGTCTCCAAAGCGTAGAAAATCCTCTTTTAGTGATGCGCTTGTGGCGAATAATCTTCAGCCTGCTCAGCCGACAACTATGCAGCCGCTTATATCTCTGGCCACCCCAAGGGGCGGACCTGAAAAAAATTCGGCTTCCGAATATCTCAGGATTAATGAGCCATTGTCCCATATGTCCTCTGTGGCATCGCTTCAAGTGATCCCAGACCCAATAATTCAAACCCCTGTAACAGTCACCAAACAGGGTAATCAACCGTCCGGACCCCCGGTACGTACTGATGCCGCTGAACTAGTTGCGGCGGCACCAAAACCCTTGCAGGTGATCCCCCCATCGAAACATATTTTTGTTTCCCGGCTTGCCCCTGATACTTCTGAGATTGATATCTCGGCTTACATCAAAGCCAAAACAAAAGTCGACATAAAGGTGGTGGACATTACAAAATTTCACACGTCATCTTTCAAAATACGTGTGCCCTTGCTGATGTTCAAAACGATTTGTTCCGCCAGCTTTTGGTCAGAGAATATTTTCGTCCAAGAACATCAGCCAAGTACGGTGAAAAAAAATAACCAAACCTGTGGATGCAAAACTCCCACTTCCCTGTGGGCATGTTTGACATGTCACTCGGGCAAATTAACCACTTTAGAAATTCTTTAGGTCGGCTGCTGGACTTATGTTTCGTTTCTGATCCTGATGGAATTACTCTTTCCAGAACTTTGCCCCTTTCTGACCCTGAGGATACATATCATCTCACTCTTGAGCTTTCAATTGAAAACAACTCCTTAATTGACCTTAAGTCTACACATAAATCTCATAAAGTTCGTTTCTTTCGTAAGGCTGACTATATGAAATTAAATAAGTTAATTTCGGAATTTGATTGGTCTGATTTACTGGCATGCGATGATATAAACTTAGCATTACAAAAATTTTATTTCACTGTAAACTCATTTTTTGACGTTTGTGTGCCGTGGAAATATCCGTCCGCTTCAACGAATCCGCCTTGGTATACGAGGCATCTTAACAACTTGAAGAATAGTATGAGTAGACTTTTGAATAAACATAGATTATCTGGCTGTACAGTTAGTTATTCTAGATACTTAGTAGCTCGGTCCAATTTCACCGTGCATAACGCAGAATGTTATAGGAGCTATATTTGCCGCTGCAGGATTCAGTTTACTCAGGATCCACAGCAGTTTTATAACTTTGTAAACACTAAGCGTAAACATGCATCTTTTCCCCCACTGCTTACGTTTGAGAACTCTAATGCGAACACTGATCAGGCAATGGCCGATCTCTTTGCACAGTTTTTTCAAACTACCTATTCACCTAGCAGCAGTTTAGCTCAGCCTTACACTTATAATATCCAATCAGCCAACCTTGTATCGATCTTTCGATCAAAGTGGTGTATTATCGGATCTTCTTAAGGTTAAGACCGTGTATTCGCCAGGCCCTGATGGAGTACCAGGCTGTGTTCTGAAGAACTGCGCCGAGGCTCTGTGCAAACCGCTCGTTAAACTCTTTAATCTATCGCTGGAAACTTCGATCTTTCCCCTTTTGTGGAAGGAAATCTTCATTATTCCGCTGCATTAAAAAGGGAAAAAATCCGTCAGCAATTCCAAAGCTTTTTGAAAAACTTATCACTCCACATTTGCAACACCTATGTAGTTCAATAATAACTCCCGAGCATGGTTTCATGAAGCGGCGCTCCACCACTACCAACTTATTGGAGCTAATATCTTTTATCACGGATGGCTTCCGGAATGGCTTCAATCCGATTTGGATAATCTTCAAAATTGGTTGTTGAACTATTAATAGTTTTTAATAGCAGCCGAATAACTACACGCGTTTTAAATTATATTTTCAATATATTTATTTTGGGTTAAATTTAACCCTAATATATGCGGCTCCAATCAACTCCAAATCACAACAAACGCAAAACCAAGAGATGTTACCTGGCGTTTAGTCCGCGCCACATTGGGGGTGCCCCAAGGAAGCCATCTTGGCGCCCAGTCTAGACTTCAATCCGATCTGGATAATCTTCAAAATTGGTGTTTAGCAAATAACCTAAAGCTTAATGGATCGAAATGTAAACTTATGTCTTTTTACCGATCTAGTCCTCACCAGGCTATGTACTTTCTCAGTGGTTTGCAGTGGGAACCGCGCAAAAAAGAGACTCACCTATGCTCGTGGACCAATATGAAAATTCGACTCGTGCAAGTATCGGACGTATCGGACTCGTGCAAATTGAGAGCGCTTCGTCAACAATACTGGAAACTTGGCATCGTACGAAATAGGAGCATTAGCTAGTCGCCCCCCGACCCGCAACAACGAAAAGGTAAGCTCAGCCTGAGAGGTTTCATGGACAAACGGACTTAACTTCTGTAGGCTTGGGCTAACAATAAGATTTTTTCGAATATTTTTAATCTCCTCCTGATACTCGTGCTCTTGGACTATCTGGACAATTTTATTAAAAGCGTCTTGATATTCGACAGGTGAAGGTACATTATCAGAAGTAACTACTAATTTTTTACACTTCTTTATGAAGCGGACCATGTAAACGAACACTAGCAGCCGAATCTGACCAATATACACTTCGTTCGATCGGTGCTTTAATAAGAGGTTTTATTTTGCGACAGAGGTCCGCGAGAAGGTGAGCGGCACATAACTCAAGACGGGGGAGAGTCTTTGTCTTGAGCGGCGCTGCTTTCGACTTTGCAATCAATAATGAACATTTACTACCTTCTGCAGATTTGCAACGGATATAGACGCAGGCTCCATAGGCTCTCATCGATGCGTCAGAGAAGGCATGGATTTCAATTGGTGACATTGGCTCACTCATCACAAATCTCGGTATTGAGATATATTCTAACTGTGACAAGGCAAGCTGAATTTTGTTCCACGCGGTTTCCAAGTGCAGTGGAATCGACTCATCCCAATCTAGCTTATTAAGCCAAAGTTCCTGCAACAGGATCTTTCCTTTAATAAGGATCGGGCCAAATAAGCCAAGGGGGGCGAAAAGCTTTGATGTCACCGAAAGCATATTCCGCTTAGTCGCCTTTTGACCCATGACTGACATATCAATTTCGAATTTAAACACGTCATCTTTAGGAATCCAAACGATTCCTAGTGTTTTTGTCAGCTCTGAGTCCGAGAGTGTTATTGGCTTAACCGTGCTCTCGGATGCAGTAACTTCAGGCGAGTTTGAAAACCACTTTCTCAATTCAAACCCAGCATTTTGAAGAACCTGAGTTTCTTCAGACTTAATTGTCTTTAGCTCCTCCACGCAACCAGCACCCGTTAACATGTCGTCGACGTAAAAGTCAGACCCAATAACTTTAGCAGCTCGAGGGAATGTATTTTTTTCGCGGATTCACTCAACCTCTTCAAACACCTTATGGCCAAGAATGGGGCAGGTGCAGTGTCATAAGTAACGGTGTTGGCTTGCACAATTTTAAGGACTCAGACGGGTCTTTTCTCCACACTATCAACTGGTATCGTCGATCTGCTTCATTTACCATCACTTGACGATACATCTTTTTTATATAGCCTACCAGAGCGAATTTGTTTGGCCGAAATCTAAGAAGAGTTGAGTAAAGCTCTTCCTGAATTGTTGGACCCACCATCAACAACTCATTTAAACACTTCTGTGTGGATATCTTGCAGGACGCATTAAAAACGACTCGGAGTTTGGTCGTTGTACTTTGAGGCCGTAAGACACACTGGTGGGGAATAACGCAGTGTGGAGAAGCAAGAACGTCATTGCTTGCAAGGGACATATGGCTAAGGGATTCATATTCTTCCACAAATTCCAAATACATTTTCTTTAAGTTCGGATCTCGAGATAATCTTCTCTCGAGCGACAGGAATCGGCGTTTGGCTATCTCTAATGAATTGCCCAAAACGCTTGGATCCGACTTAAATGGAAGTTTAACTTCAAATCGACCTGAAAGCAGTAACGACCAGCATTTTTTCAAGTTTTTGTCTATTGACTCTAACATTTCTTCTTGGCATTTCACCTCAACTGAGGGATTCGCCAGATATTTTCCCGATACTATCCACCCAAGGAGAGTTTTTTGAAGGGATTTTTTGATGGGATGGTTCGGACCTTGCTTTATTTGGCCAACAGACAACAGTTCAAAAAATGACTCAGCTCCAATTAGCATATCTATCCGCTGAGGTTTGTAAAAATATGGGTCTGCTAATGGCAAGTTCTTTGGTAGGGTCCAATCTTTCACGTTGACTGACTGGTCAGGGTGATAGCCTGAAATTGTTTTCAAAACCCAAAAATCGAACGAAAACTCGCTACCATTGACTCTCGACTTCACCACGGTGTGTATCTTTTTCTTTACTTGTGAATTAGTTTGAAAATTCCAAGCAAGTTGATGCACGATTCCTCCCTACGGATCTGTAAGCGGTGAGCAAGATCTTCTGTAATAAAATTCATTTGTGACCCTACATCCACTGAATTTTGGCAATGCCAAACTGGGAAGTCGAGCTCGAGTTGGGGCTGCAGAAATTGCAGTAGCTGGACGGGAGTCTTCAGCTGAATTAAAGGCATTACATAAGGACATAATCCTTGCCTTGGTAGTTATTCCTAATTCTTCCAACTCGGCTCCGAAATCATCCAATTCATCTATTTGCTCGATCTGGTCTTGCAACTCATTTGCTATAGAAATTGCCTCATCTAAAATACATCTTCCAAACGTTCCTCCAACCGGCGAATGCTTTTAACTTTGACATATAATCTTCTTTTTAAGTCAATAAGGGTTGTGGAATTAAGTTTGTTGTTTGTATCAAGAAAAAAATGCAAAAACGAACATAATTAATTAATCTTGTTGGCACCTAGTGCCAAGACCACTACCCTATATGCACACTTAGTAATTTGATCCAATCAATATGCATCAGCATGTCGAAATATACAAACCCATTAACTTATTAGCAATAAGCATAAACAATATCCAACCTAATAACCCAGCACTAGTAGACGGCGCCAGAAGCAGAAATCAGCATTATCAGCAGAAGAATGACCGACTGACCAAAAACCAAATAAAACCCAAACATGTGCTAGCAATGCATAAACAAGCAATCTGAGTCAGCAGACTCAGAGGTGGGTGACCCTGGCATCAACATTAGTATTGACCTTCCGTAGATTTAAGTATGTATAATTTAGCCTCTTATATAAGAATGGTTCTTCTGAAATAAAGATAGTTGCGAGATCAGAGTCAATAGTCTCGTTACTCAGTGTTGAAACTACGGCACTTAAAATTGACCTACTTCATGTGATCCTGTGTAAAACTATTCACAAAGTAGGACTCTTTAAAACCTATCTACTTCGCGTGGCTCCAGTGTAAACGGACCACAAGTAGAATCCGTGGCATACCAGTCTACTTCAAGTGTTGCTCCCGTGAAACGGACCACAAGTAGACCCCGCATTACCTAACCACTTCGCCAGTAGGACCGGCCGATAAGGAATCAGCCGAACCACCATACCACCGGTAGTTGAGGAAAACCACCCCAGGAATTCAAGCACATCAACTCCAGCCAACCCGAGCAGTCCCTTGCAGAATCCAGGTCAATTTAGTCAAGACTATTTGCGGTCTTTGACTGCGACTCCGGGACCTTCCGTTACTCCCGTGAGTTCAAGTTTGAAGTAGTTGCCGCATAACGCTCTACGGACGAACATTTGGTGACCCCGACGTGACCCTTTAGGATCACAACTTGAACACAAGCCTCAACGAAATTTAACTCAACGAAAAAAAAAAAAGAGAGATACATCGCAACAATGGGATCAGAATCAGACCCCGAAATCCAAATGCTCATTGCAAATTCAAAGCAACATAGCCATCTAAAGGCTAATAAGAAACTTCACTGAGGACTTCGCAGAGAGTAAACTCAAGGGAGGATACTTCGAGGAGAGACTCAGACTCATGATGGACCTAGTTTAAAAAAAATGATGCCAAGCTCCGTGAGCTAGCACTAAGTCCTAACACAGACAAGGCATTGGAGATCTACAAAGCTGAACTTAGGCGGTATAAAAAGGAATTGGGAAAGGCAAAGAGGGACAACCTCCAGGGAACATCAGAGACCTCTCGCCTAAGAAAGATCCTCTGAAATTTAACTCAACGAAAAAAAAAAAAAGAGAGATACATCGCAACAATGGGATCAGAATCAGACCCCGAAATCCAAATGCTCATTGCAAATTCAAAGCAACATAGCCATCTAAAGGCTAATAAGAAACTTCACTGAGGACTTCGCAGAGAGTAAACTCAAGGGAGGATACTTCGAGGAGAGACTCAGACTCATGATGGACCTAGTTTAAAAAAAATGATGCCAAGCTCCGTGAGCTAGCACTAAGTCCTAACACAGACAAGGCATTGGAGATCTACAAAGCTGAACTTAGGCGGTATAAAAAGGAATTGGGAAAGGCAAAGTGGGACAACCTCCAGGGAACATCAGAGACCTCTCGCCTAAGAAAGATCCTCTGAAATACACCCCCCAAACGCTATATAAAGACTGCAGATGGGCAATGGACTACGTCAAGCCAGGAATCCATTGACGCTCTTATCAACACACACTTCTCAGGTGGCTCCGTGGAAAGTTCAACCCAGGAGATGCACAACCAGGCATACCAAGGCACACTCGAATACTTCCTAAGTAATAGGAATCCCACTGCACCCCCATGGATTAAAGACTTTTAAGTCTCTCCTCCTTCCTTATTAAGACATGGCTCCTGAGTCCCCATCTCCACCTTACCATAAACCCAAACGACATCTCATCCACACAGCTTGCTTATAGGAAGGGCCGATCTACAAAGACAGCCCTACACGAGATTACCATGATCGCAGAAAAAGCGCTCCATAAAAAGGAAATGGCACTTATTGCCTTTTTAGACTTTGTTTTTAACAACATCCTGCCATGCTCAATCATCGACGCACTGACGGGACTTGAAATAGACGATCGATGTTCATCTAAAACGGCAGATCCTGGTCAACAGGAGTGTCGAGGCGATTCTTGGAGGATCGTCTATTCGAAGATACGTCAACAGAGGCGCCCCGCAAGGAGGTGTACACTCCCCACTACTCTGGTCGCGGTTAATAACTTCGGAAGGTCGGGAAGTGTCCACACACGTCAGACAACCCATGAAGGAGTTATGGAAGGAAATCGTCACTGGATACCATGATCTTATCGACCTGGAACCAGCCATAAAAAATGATGGGCACACCGATGACAGATTTCAGGTGGTACGAGCAGAATACTTTTCGTTTCTGAGCGAAGGATCACAATCGCGATCGCACCTCCGTTTGTAACATCACCAGTAGAAATTCCAAAGTTTGACGGATACTACCGACATTGGCTACGATTCTACGAAATTTTTACGGAATGCATCCACAATCAAGACTACCGCGATGCTGTAAAATTCCGTCATTTGGAGAATTATGTAACAGGTGAAGCAAAAAATTTAATCTCAACGTCAATTGGCGTCAATAAAGAATCGATACTAAAATGAACGGCTGTTGATTAAATTCGCGATCCAAGACCTTTTCGGACACCCCAGAACAAATGGATCAGCGGACCAGCTGCGCAGCTTACATGATACCGTGCTCCGAACGATCGCCACTCTTAACGAACTCAAGGTGTCAACAGACAACTGGGAGCCAATCTTGATACACATGATTGAGGAAAGACTGGACCCACACTCGCTGTCATCTCTAGAACTAGCCGTCACCGATCCAACCAATCGACAATTTCTGAAGCAGATGTTAGAAAACCTTGAGCGTCAGGCTACCAGTCATGTAACAATGGAGAAAAATACGTCGGTGTGTGTTCAGCCACAGCCCTACTTACAGATAAGCCCACCGTTCTGTTACCAACCGCCCAAGTGGCAATACATGGACCAGCCGGACCCCCCCAGCAATGCCGCACACTCCTAGATTCTAGAAGGATGGCTGACACACTTGGACTACAATTGAAGCCATCAACCCTGAACATCACTGCACTGGGAGAAACAACTAAAAGATCACGAAAAAAGGGCTGTGATGACCCTATCATCATTAACCACTGACTTCGAAGATCAAATCAACGTCGTTGTACTACCGGAAATAATGCCCAATCAACCATCCCACCCTATTCAAGCGCCAAGAAATATCTCACCTCAGTTGCGCTTAGCCGATCCTGAATTTACGCAGCCCCAGAATATTGATCTGTTCTTGGGCGCCGAAATCATCTCCCAGCGTATGCCAGCCAGGCATATTTAGGAGAAGGACAGCCACTACTAAAAAATACCGCGCTTGGATGGATTGTGATGGGGCCAGTGCGACCGGAATCAGCTCCTAATACCAAGGCAGAACAAGTCGTCGGTAATACGACGGCTTGGGCACCAGAAGCTAACGAGTCACGAAAAAGGTTAATTGAATGCATCGGCAAGGAGCAAATACAGTAGAACTCCAATTATCCGAGCTCCGACTATCCGAATAGCCGATTATCATGAGCCGATTGACTTGACTTGTCTTAACTTGCCGTTGTGCCTACACTGACTTTCCCCCGCGATTGTTTGTTTTGATTAGAAGGTGTGCTATTGACCTTGCTCGAGGACGCTACTCTTTCGCTACGGCTTACTTTTGTTTGTGAGTGTACAATACTGTATTGTTTTTATACCATGGCTTCGAAAAGAAAACGAAAATCCGATTATCCGAATAATTGATTATCCGAATGGGTCCCGGTCCCCGGATCCGGTCCCGGATTCGGATAATTGGAGTTCTACTGTAGTAAAATCCGGAAGAGTACATAGTTCCTCACTCATTGCGGATCAACAAGGAGAGCCGCAGACGGACCCCAAACCAAGAGCCCAATGTTGTCAACTCACAACTGAAGAGCACAGAGTGCAAGGGCCAATAATCAAGGAAATTCAAGAAGTAGAAGTCACCTCCTATCTGGCATGGGTAGCATGCATCTCCAAAAGGGAGCAAGAAGCAATGTCAAGAGAGGACCAAGAGTGCTGTATGCGCACTGACCAATCAGAAAGAAGGTCTAGTACTTCATGGGATGCCCAAGGAGAATGGTTACAAGGGCGCGCAACAAGGTGAAGGAGACAACAGGTCGGATATAATTATCGTTGGTATCAATGTTGGAGATCTCACCCACATGATATTAATTAATTAGTTAGTTTAGTAATTAATTTTAAGATCCACAATATTGTGTTAGTGCAAGGGTACACTGAGGTTCACTGAGACGGTCCAACAACAACGCACAGCCGCAATGGATTGAGTCCCTCAATGGGTGGGGGGAGAATGTTGGCACCTAGTGCCAAGACCTACTACCCTATATGCACACTTAGTAATTTGATCCAATCAATATGCATCAGCATGTCGCAATATACAAACCCACTAACTTATTAGCAATAAGCAAAAACAATATCCAACCTAATAACCCAGCACTAGTAGTCGGCGCCAGAAGCAGAAATCAGCATTATCAGCAGAGGAATGACCGACTGACCAAAAACCAAGTAAAACCCAAGCATGTGCAATGCATAAACAAGTAATCTGAGTCAGCAGACTCAGAGGTGGGTGACCCTGGCATCAACATTAGTATTAACCTTCCGCAGATTTAAGTATGTATAATTTAGCCTCTTATATAGTTGCGAGATCAGAGTCAATAGTCTCGTTATTAAGTGTTGAAACTACGGCACTTAAAATTGACCTACTTCATGTGATCCTGTGTAAAAAGATTCACAAAGTAGGACTCTCTAAACCCAATCTACTTCGCGTGGCTCCAGTGTAAACGGACCACAAGTAGAATCCGCGGCATACCAGTCTACTTCAAGTGTTGCTCCCGTGAAACGGACAACAAGTAGACCCCGCATACCTAACCACTTCGAGTGTTGCTCCCATGAAACGGACCACGAGGAGATCCCGCGGCATACCAGTCTATTTCGAGTGTTGCTCCCGTGAATCGGACCACCAGTAGACCCGTGAAATGGACCGCCAGTAGGACCGGCCGATAAGAAATCAGACGAACCATATGGTATAGACCACCGGCACTTGAGGAAAACCACCCCAGGACTTCAAGCTCATCAACTCCAGCCTGATAACAGCAAGCGTCTGGCCAACTCGAGCAGTCCCTTGCAGAATCCAGGTCAATTTAGTCAAGACTATTTACGGACTTTGACTACGACTCCGGGACCTCCCGTTACTCCCGTGAGTTCAAGTTTGACGTAGTTGCCGCATAACGCTCTACGGACGAACAAATCTTATTTAAATATAATAAATAATTTATTAAATTTAACCGAAAAAAAATCTAAATTGATTAATTAATTGATAAACGAAGTATTTGATAGTCGAGGCACAGAGTATCCAAAAAATAGCGCGTCATTTGGCGTTCCTTTAAACTATACGCGCCAAAAAATGCATATACATATATGGAGACTTATATGCTCCAAATAAATATAACCATGTTGGTTAATAACTATTAATATTTATTAAAGATAACTGCATGAATAGTGTGTCCCAAATGGCCCAAATGGATTTTAGATACCATGGCGAAGAAGTATTTATTCGTTGCTATTTTAAATTGTGTCGGTTGACTCGCCGCAGTACTCCCCCCTAGACTTCATGGTGCAAAGCGAGCAGGGGGTCTAATTGTACGCCGGGGTCTTGGAGGTGAGGTTGTTTCCGGTGACTCTCCAAGAGCCTGTAGGTCTGGTCCTTTATTTGGTGGTTCCAGCGTTGAGCTTTTGTCTATTGGGTGTTGCATTATTACGAAGGCGGGCTTGAGGCGGTCCACTGATACTTTGAATGCACGTCCAGCGACGGATAGGGTGAAGTGTTTGTCGTACCTTTCGATGACTTCAAATTGAACGTCGTATGGAGGTTGAAGTGAAGTGCGTACGGCATCATTTCGTAGGAATACATGTGAGGTGGTTTCCAATTCCTTAAATATAAATGGTTTGGAGCATAGCTTGCAAATAACTGTTAACCGTTTTTTTGCTTACGCTCTGTTTGCGAGAGCAACCGAAACAAAGCATGCCGTTTCGGTTCCTCTCTAAGCAGCAGGCTTTGTTTTGTTTCGTTTCGGTTTTCTGTTGAACGAATTACGATGAGCAAATCACGAAACTCTAGTCTACTGAGCATCGTTCAATGAGAGATTCGAGTGACGCTCTCCGAGAGAGACTCAGTAAAAGACCGATTGACTGAAAAAGTCAGTGCAAAAAGTCTTTTCAATAATTTGTTTTCGTTTCGCTGCACAGTGGTACATGGTACATGAAATTTTCACGAAAAAACTTCTTAAAATTTTAAACGTGAATTTTTCCAATTTTAAACTAATATATTGATTATTTTAATTAAAAAACAAGAAAGGTGTTTATTGAGATTATTTTATCTCTTCGCGAAAACACACGAAAGAAAAAAAGGTGGCTGTAGAAAATTAAATTGCAAAGAAAAACGAACGAAACGAAAATGCGTGCACTCTTCGACGTTATAAATTCGATTATATTCAATCAGCAACAGCTTAAGCTTAGCTTATCTAATGCGGTGAAGCGGGGCGAATTCATGGGAGAGAGCAAGTGAGAGTTTCACTTGCGCTCCCGCTCCGCCCTAAACTAACTTATACTAGACTTCATACAATTCCACTTAATTATCTACATCTAATTATACACCGGCCCCGTTGAAGGCCTTCCTTAGGCTTCAACTATTGGCAACCTTGCCAGCTTTTGGACTGCTCTCCGAAATACTGCTCCTCTACTCGTCCTGACGTCGGCGACCCTGACCCTTCCGTCCGCGCCGGCATGAGTCTCGACGACCCTAGCGGTGATCCACTGCTGGGGCGGCTGGTTGTCCTCGGCGACCAGCACCAGATCGCCCTTCCTGGCGTCCTCCTGCTCCCGCTGCCACTGCGACCGCGCCTGTAGGCCCAAGACGTACTCCCGGGACCAACGCTGCCAAAACATTTGCTTGATTGACGAGACAAGCCGCCATCGCCGCAAGCACGTTAGACCCTGCTGGTCCGGGGTCCGCGGTGCTGGTGGGGCGATGAGCGGCCCGCCTGTCAACAGGTGCCCGGGAGTCAACGCCTCGCCGTCGCTTGGGTCCTGACTGAGGGCGCCCAGGGGCCTCGAGTTCAGGACGGCCTCGACTCCAACGAGGACGGTCTGCAGCTCCTCTGCGGTCAACTTTGCGCTGCCCACCGCTCGTAGGAGTAGGTGTTTTGCAGACTTCACACCTGCCTCCCATAGTCCGCCCATGTGCGGAGCCCACGGCGGTATGAACGCAAATACGCATCCTATTTTTGATGCGTATTGTCGCAGCTCGTCCGCTTCGCTCTCGATCTGGTGCCGCAGTGCCGCGAAGTGGCGACTCCCTCCGACGAAGTTCGTCGCGTTGTCGCAGTGCACGGTCTGCGGACATCCTCGGCGCCCAACGAACCTTTGAAAAGCCAATAGAAAGGAATCAGTTGACAGATCGGAAACTACTTCTAAATGTACTGCTTTAGACGAAAAACAAACAAACAAGGCAATGTAGGACTTGTATGGTGGCCTACCACGAATTTTCAAGGTCGTCTCAATAGGGCCACAGAAATCCACGCCACATATGGAAAATGGGCGGAGAGCACGAACTCGATCTAAGGGTAAATTTGAGGCATTTGAGGCATTTAAAACAGCGTATGCATGACCGCACTATCTGACTGCAGACTTCCTGCGCGTTTACTATCCAAACGCGCTGTCGCAAGAGACTCACTAGTGCTCGTGGACCCACATGAAAATTCGACTCGTGCAAGTATCGGACGTAGCTCTGAACAAATTGAGAGCGCTTCGTCAACAATACTGGAAACTTGGCATCGTACGAAATAGGAGCATTAGCTAGTCGCCCCCCGACCCGCAACAACGAAAAGGTAAGCCCAGCCTGAGAGGTTTCATGGACAAACGGACTTAGCTTCTGTAGGCTTGGGCTAACAACAAGATTTTTTCTAACATTTTTAATTTCCTCTTGATACTCGTGCTCTTGGACTATCTGGACAATTTTATTAAACGCGTCTCGATATTCGACAGGGGAAGGTACATTATCAGAAGGAACTACTACTTTTTTACACTTCTTTATAAAGCGGACCATGTAAACGAACACTCGCAGCAGTTTTAAGTGAGAGGAAAATCCTTCTATCACTTCCAACAAATATGAGGTAGAGACCATTGCAGTCAGTCCGACCGCACTCTTCTTTGCTTCCATCTGCAAAATCTCTGGTGACGGATCAAACCGAGGGCTCGTTGGCCACTTATCTTCCGGCTCCGTTAAAAACGATGGACCTGTGAACCAAATTGATTCTATCGTTTCCTTTACGTCTCCACCTCTTGACACAATATCTGCCGGGTTCTGTTTAGTTGGTACATGCCGCCACGTGCTATCCTCTGACCACTCTTGAATCTCAGCAACTCTATTTGATACGAACGTTGACAACGACGATCGATGGGAACGAATCCAACGAAGACATAAGAGGTTTTATTTTGCGACAGAGGTCCGCGAGAAGGTGAGCGGCACATAACTCAAGACGGGGGAGCGTCTTTGTCTTGAGCGGCGCTACTTTCGACTTTGCAGTCAACAATGAGACTTTACTACCTTCTGCAGATTTGCAACGGATATAGACGCAGGCTCCATAGGCTCTCATCGATGCGTCAGAAAAGGCATGAATTTCAATTGGTGACATTGGCTCACTCATCACAAATATCGGTATTGAGATATATTCTAACTGTGACAAGGCAAGCTGAATCTTGTTCCATGCGGTTTCCAAGTGCAGTGGAATGGACTCATCCCAATCTAGCTTATTGATCCAAAGTTCCTTTAACAGGATCTTTCCTTTAATAAGGATCGGGCTTAATAAGCCAAGAGGGTCGAAAAGCTTCGACGTCACCGAAAGAATATTCCGCTTAGTCGCCCTTTGACCCATGACTGACATATCAATTTCGAATTTAAATACATCATCTTTAGGAACCCAAACGATTCCTAATGTTTTTGTCAGCTCTGAGTCCGAAAGTGTTATTGGCTTAACCGTGCTCTCGGATGCAGTAACTTCAGGCGAGTTTGAAAACCACTTGCTCAATTCAAACCCAGCGTTTTGAAGAACCTGAGTTACTTCAGACTTAATTGTCTTTAGCTCAACCACGCAACCAGCACCCGTTAACATGTCGTCGACGTAAAAGTCAGACCCAATAACTTTAGCAGCTCGAGGGAATGTATTTTTTTCGCGGATTCACTCAACCTCTTCAAACACCTTATGGCCAGGAATGGGGCAGGTGCAGTGTCATAAGTAACGGTGTTGGCTTGCACAATTTCAAGGACTCAGACGGGTCTTTTCTCCACACTATCAACTGGTATCGTCGATCTGCTTCATTTACCATCACTTGACGATACATCTATTTTATGTCGGCTACCAGAGCGAATTTGTTTAGCCGAAATCTAAGAAGAGTTGAGTAAAGCTCTTCCTGAATTGTTGGACCCACCATTAACAACTCATTTAAACACTTCTGTGTGGATGTCTTGCAGGACGCATCAAAAACGACTCGGAGTTTGGTCGTTGTACCTTGAGGCCGTAAGACACACTGGTGGGGAATGTCGTAGTGTGGAGAAGCAAGAACGTCATTGCTTGCAGGGGACATATGGCCTAGGGATTCGTATTCTTCCATAAATTCCAAATACATTTTCTTTAAGTTCGGATCTCGAGATAATCTTCTCTCGAGCGACAGGAATCGGCGTTTGGCTATCTCGAATGAATTGCCCAAAACGCTTGGATCCGACTTAAATGGAAGTTTAACTTCAAATCGACCTGAAGGCAGTATTCTTGTAGTCTTCCGATAATTTTCCTCACATAGCTCTTGTTCTGGCGACAACATCTTTTTAGAAGATGGAACTTCTTCCAACGACCAGAATTTTTTCAAGTTTTTGTCTATTGACTCTAATACTTCCTCTTGGCAATTCAGACTAGAGACCGGCTGTGGAGGAGTTGAGGAATTTGCCAGATATTTTCCCGATACTATCCACCCAAGGAGAGTTTTTTGAAGGATGGGATAGTTCGGACCTTGTTTTATTTGGCCAACGGACAACAGTTCGAAAAATGACTCAGCTCCAATTAGCATATCTATCCGCTGAGGTTTGTAAAAATATGGGTCTGCTAACGGCAAGTTCTTTGGTAGGGTCCAATCTTTCACGTTCACTGACTGGTCAGGGTGATAGCCTGAAATGGTTTTCAAAACCCAAAAGTCGAACGGAAACTCGCTACCATTGACTCTCGACTTCACCACGGTGTGTATCTTTTTCTTGACTTGTGAATTAGTTTGACCAATTCCAAGCAAGTTGATGCACGATTCCTCCCTACGGATCTGTAAGCGTTGAGCAAGATCTTCTGTAATAAAATTCATTTGTGACCCTGAGTCAAGTAATGCTCGGGCCAAGATGTGCTCACCATTTTTTTTGCAAACGCTTACGATCGACGTTGCTAACAAAACCCTTTCTACAGACGACGCATGCAAAGCATGTAAAGTTGAAGGGCCATCATTCGTTAACTCTGGAGGGGGATTTTGTGTGGGTGGTGGTAATGCTAAGCTATTTTCGGTCACTGTAAATCGGTGCAGAAGTTTATGGTGCGATCTTGAACAGATTTGGCACCTGGTCGATTTACAATTCGCTACCGTGTGACCTTTTCGCAGACAATTCAAACATAGGGAGGCTGACTTAACAAACTCAAACCTTTGCATTACAGCAAGGCGAGCGAACGGACTACACTGGGCCAAAAAATGGTTGTTCGCGTTACAATAACTGCAAGCTGGTTTGGCGTTGGTAGAAGAACAAGCCAACGAAGTTCTATTCAGTTGCTTGCCGAACCCAGTTCTTTCTTGTTTTGGTTTGCCAGTCTCTTCAGCGGACAGATGCTGGTATCTACGGTTTAGTATTTTTTCGAAATCGGACCACAGCGGCAATTCCTCATAATCCAGTGACTCTTCCCATTTTTGCTTGGTCACTGGATCCACTCTACTCAAAACTAAATGAATAATCATTGAGTTTGCAATTTTAGTATCATCTCCTATGGATAATAGTGATCCATAAATTGATGATACAGTGTCGATGAGACCCCTCAACGACGACGCAGACGGCTGGGAAATTTTCGGAAGGCTGAACAGTTGACGTATTTGGTTCGCAAAGATGAGACATTCGTTATCATAAACTCTCTTTAGACTAGCGATAGCTTTGTCGTAATTACTCTCGGTGACCTGGAATGCCTTGACAGTTCCTAAGGCTTCACCAGAGAGGCAAGAAATTAAATGATTAAATTTCTCGATAACTGGAATGTTCACATCTTTGTCAACTAATGTCTCGAAAAGACTTATGAAATTTTTGAAATCCGAATAATTTCCACTGAATTTTGGCAATGCCAAACTAGGAAGTCGAGCTCGAGTTGGGGCTGCAGAAATTGCAGTAGCTGAACGGGAGTCTTCAGCTGAATTAAAGACATTACATCCTTGCCTTGGTAGTTATTCCTATCTGCTCGATCTGGTCTTGCAACTCATTTGCTTTAGAAATTGCCTCATCTAAAACCTGAAGCCTGCACTCTAGCTCGGTTTTATTTAGAGGAAGTGATCCATCTTCCAAACGTTCCTCCAACCGGCGAATGCTTTTAACTTTGACATTTAATCTTCTTTTTAAGTCAATAAGAGTCGTGGAATTAAGTTTTTGTTTAGTACTTTCCATTTTAAAAAAAACTTGTTTTTTCAATACAAAAACGAAAACAATGCAAATTTAAGATTTAATAATTTATTTAAAATTTTTTATTAATTTTTTTTTTTTTTTTTTTTTAATTAAACTTTGCTTTTATTTATTGGATCTTCTCTTAATTTTGAGACTAACAATAAGTTTTCAAATCTTAACATTAACATTTAACTAACAGTAGACTAAGACTGCATTATGGTTGCGCGTTCATCAAGACGGTCGCTGGGTGGGTAGGTCATTGCGACGAAGTCGTGATTGGTTGCTCAACCTTGTTAGACCTCTCGCCAGTTGGTTAGGGTGCGACAATAGCTTGCTAAAGTACTTTTCCTTCTGTTCTGCGATCACATCTTTGACTGGAAGAATGTTTAAGTCGCGATGTATGTTTTCGTTGCGAACGTACCACGGTGCCCCGGTGATTGTTCTCAAGATCTTCGACTGAGCTCGCTGGACTATGTCAATATTGCTATTGCTGGCATTCCCCCATAACTGGGAGCCGTACATCCATATAGGTTTAAGTACCGAGTTATACAGCAGGACTTTATATTCAAGGCAAAGGGGAGACCGAGCGTTGATAAGCCAATGAAGGCTGCTGGCTTTAAGCTTTAGGTGGGTTCTTTCTAGCTTCTATGTGCCGACGCCATGTGAGTCTTCTATCGAGGTGTACTCCTAGATATGTTACCTCGTTTGCTTGCGGGAGTAGGGTGTTGTTTAGCGTAAGGGGCGGGCAGTTTTGCCTATTCAAGGTGAACGTAACGTGCTTGCATTTTTGTTCGTTTACTTTAATTCGCCAGTCTGATAGCCATTTTTCAACATCCACCAGATGAAGAGCTAGCTACGAGCGGCTTTGAGCGGCTTTGAGCGGCTAAGAATAGCTGTATCATCAGCAAACGTAGATGTTGTTAGTCGTGTGCTTGTCGGGATGTCTGCTGTGTAGAGAACATATAATGTTGGTCCGAGTACACTTCCTTGAGGAACTCCAGCTCCAACAGTGAATTCGTCAGATATATCTGTGTTGCACCTCACAGCAAATTTTCTGTCGTAAAGGTAAGACTCTAAAAGCTTGTGGGTATTACAAGGGAGCATTGTCTTGATCTTGTACATTAGACCTTCTAGCCAGACTCTATCAAATGCTTGAGAGACATCTAGAAATATTGCGGTACAGTACTCGCGTTTTTCGAATGCATTCCGAATTTCTGCTGTTATCCGGTTGACCTGCTCAATTGTTCCGTGCTTTTCACGAAACCCAAACTGATGTGACGGGATTCCTTCCTGGATCCTTAGGTATGTGTTTATTCGAGTCAAAGAGTTTAGATAAGCATGAAAGTAGGCTTATAGGTCTATACGACGTGGGAATTGTGTGGTCTTTTCCGGGCTTTGCTATCAATATTATAATTGACTTTTTTCATCTCGCTGGAAAGTGGCCAAGTTTTGCGATGGCATTGAAGAGCTGGGTGATAGTGCAGACGGCGCAATATGGAAGCTCAATGATCATTTTGGGAGTTATGACGTCGCAGCCTGGTGATTTTTTCGGATTTAGTTGGTTTTTGATGATATTAGCGATTTCGTTTGGGCGAAACTCGATTGGTTCATGTTGAAGCTGAGGCTCATATGGTAAAGTCGGCAAAGAAAAGGCACTAGTGGCCGGATTTGGTTGGAAGATATTTTTAAGGTGATTGGCAAACGTGCTGGCTCTGTCTGCATCGCTGCGCGCCCAGCCGCCTGTGGGATTTCTAATAGGCATCACGGTTTCTTTCGGTGAGCTTAGAGTTGGGTGAGCTCTCCATAGTGAGTGTTTTGTACTAGAAGTTGACAATTGCTCTATATAGCGGCGGTGGACATAATCTTCTTCTTGCTGTAGGGCTTTAGTAAGTTGACGTGAGGCATGTCTAAAGCTTTGCTTAGAAGATGGCGATCTGTGGAGTTGCCACTCGCGACGTAAACGCCTCTTTTCGACGACGAGCTGTTCGATTTGTAGATTTGTCTTTTTATTGCTTTGTGTATTTATGGTTTGCGATGTTGAGGCTCGAGCTGCAGAGACGAGTACAGACTCAAGTGAATTAACAAAGCTGTCTACGTTGGCTTCATCGTGGAGATGAGGACTTAGCTCAATGTGTGAGCTGATATATTTTCTGTACTTAACCCAATTGGTTTTCTGTGAGGTCAATTTTAATGGTTGTTCCAATGTTCCTGGATGTCGCAGTAGAATAAACAGGACAGGCGAGTGATCAGATGAGAGATCCGATAGGCAATTGGCGCTTATCAGATTTTTAGGGATGTTTTTGGTAATCGCAAAGTCTATTAAATCTGGTAGTTTCCTTGGGTCTGCCGGCCAGTATGTTGGTGTGCCAGAAGAAACATAGTCGAGCTTGTTCTTGGCTTTGATAATTGCATTATAGAGCTGCTTCCATTTTGGAGTCACGAGACGGGATCCCCAGTGTGTGTGCTTGGCATTGTAGTCTCCTGCTGCTATGAAGTGGTCTCCAAGTGTGTTGAAAAACTGCAGCTATATTGAAGCGAGGGGGGCAGTATACGGCGGCTAGTGTAAGTTGGTTGCCAGTATTTAGTTGTATATTTATAGTGGCCTGTAGGTAGTTTTTAGCAAATTTGTTTTGATAATGGTGCTTTATGCGGCTTCTGATTAGAATTCCAGTCCCACCATGTGCTTTACCATCTGGATGATTTGTTCGTAAAATGAATATCCTCGTAGTTGAAAATTGTATTTGTTTGTAAGGTGTGTTTCCGAAAGCAGCATTACATCGATATGATTGTCGAGTAGGAATTGAGCTAACTCAAGTTTATGTTGCGAAACGCCGTTAGCGTTCCACGTAGATATCCGTAGGAAAGCCATTATTTGGATTGTTGTGAAACCAGCATTTGAATCAATAGATTTTGGTTTCGCATTAAATCTTGCATAGTTGTGCGCATAAACGACATAAATTCCGTCAGGCTTTGTTGTAGGCTGCATATCATAGCTTCAAAGTTGCTTTTTGGCTGCTCTGTTGGTTGATGTTGCTGAGCCGTGTTCGGTTCTTGATATGCTGATTGCAGAAATGAGCTTCTTGAGGCAGGTGTCGCCGGTCCTGATTTTAAGGCGCTTGCGTATGTCAAATTTTTGTAAGAGTTAATGGGTCCTAGTGAGGATCTGGCTGCAGTCGAGAAGAAGACTTCAGGGTTTGATCTGGACGCCGTGAACTGTCCATTTTGGGTGCGGGCTGCTGTTCCTTTCTGGTGGATGCGACTTTTCAGCTCCTTATAGACTGGGCATCCTCTATAATTAGCAGTGTGGTTGCCACCGCAGTTGCCGCACTTTTTCGAGTTGCTGTCATCTTTGCTCGCTGGGCAGTGTGCGGAGTCATGAAGCTCTCCGCAAACTACACACACCGGGCGCAGTTTACAGTATGACCTTGTATGGCCATATTCCTGGCAGTTCGCACATTGTACCGGGCCATTGCGTTTGTGCGGTTCGTCAACTGTAATTCTGCGGTGCAGCAGGTACTGAAGATTGCATATTGGGTGCACTTCGTATTTCTTCAGGAGCTTGGTTTCTGGTTCGAGCTCAACCTTAAAGAGTGGCTGCGGCTTTCTATCCCTGTTAGGGATATTAAAGACTGTCTTGGCGCTAAAACCCTTCTCCTGTAGCGCCTTTTTTATCTCTGCAGTACGACTTGCAGGCCCTTGCTGCTTTTTAGCTGATATGTGTAAAAGTTCTTTTTATTCTCGGTAAGATATTTTGATAATACTCTGTAGTTATCTTCAGACTTCATTTGAACTTTTGTTTTTTGAATGTTGCCCTTTACAAGGGGTATTATGTGGAAGTTATCCTTACCAATATGCTCAATAATTTTGTTGACAAGAACATTGGAACTTTTTTCGCGTATATAGATAGGCGGAGGTTTTGGCTTCCTTTTCTCAACTTCAGTGGATTCGCCCGCCTCAACCTCATCGGCATCTGCCAAGATTTTAAATCGGTTTGAGTTAATGGGCGTTTCTTTTGCTGCTAGGCTAGCATTGCCACGGGTTATTTTGCGTTTGGAATTGAGGGGGCTCAGCTTCCTTTTGATTGGGATGTAGCGATTCATGCCAGTCTGCACAGCCGGCTTAATATAATCATTGTTTTTGTTTTGGTTTTCGGGCAGCGCGGACGTATTACTATTTGCGCTGCTAGCTGATGACGTCGTTAAACGCGCTGTCGATACAGTTGCGGTTGTTGTTGTTGTTACTGTTGACGTTGTCAAAGAAATTGAGGTGCTAGTTACTGCACTCTTTGGCTGCAGAGACATCGATGGTATCGAGGGGGAGCAGGAACGCGCTCTCTCGCTCTCTACGTTTAAGAATTCGGTCAAGTTGGGGGTAATTGACCGCGCTTGATCGGAGCTTGCATGGTTTTCGGTTGCTTTAAAAGAGAAGTACGCGTTGTTTCTTTGTACTGAGAGCCGTCTCTCGTCTTGCTCACGTTGACGTTGTGTGCGAACGTCGTTTGAGCTCATTGCAGTCGAGGTTGATTTAGTTTGAGTTTTGATAGTTGTGTTTTATATTAATTAATTAATTAATCAATATAAACATTAGCGATTTCATCGCAAAAAGCGTCTTTTCGCGTTATTGTAGATTTCTTAGACCAGTCACTGCACTTTTATGATTTTATTGAATATTTTTTTCCCGGAGCACAAAAAAAAAACACGTCTGCATGCGACGACAGTCGGCCGAAGATGATGAAATTATTATATATATATATATATATTATATATATATATAATATATTATATATATTATTAATTTTAAAATAATAATATTAAAAATTTATTAAATTTTTATTTATTAAATTTTTCTAAAATTTATTTGAAAATTTATTGAATTTAATTCAACAACAAGAAAATGCGAAAACGAAAATAATTTATTAATCTTATTTAAATATAATAAATAATTTATTAAATTTAACCAAATCTAAATTGATTAATTAATTGATAACGAATTATTGATAGTCGAGGCACAGAGTATCCAAAAAAATAGTTCGTCGCCAATGACACCGAAACCAATATGCTCGACCAAATTGTAGGGGAGCGCGTCACTTGGCAGACCGGTAAACTATACGCGCCAAAAAGTGCATATACATACATACATACAGCAGCGGATAACGGTGGGAAACGAAAACGAGAATATTATCGCTGCATCTATTTGTATGTATGTAAACCAAATATATATGCACCTTCATTTTATCTGTAATAAATATAATAATTTTTGGCTGCACTTTAGTATTTATTTGGAAGATTTGTAAATTCGAGAACGAGGGGTAGGGGGCGACAGTGATTGCAAATAATATAAATATTCTCTTTTTTATTTTATCCACAGGCAGTACATTTAGGTTAGCACATATATTTATAATTAAAATTTTAGAATTTTTATATATGTTGTTATTTATTTTTGCTCTACTATTTTTTCTACGTACGTATGCGCCAAGAATTGAAAGGAGGGTGCAATATTCCAGCACAAGACGGATTTTAATTTGTCTTATCTCAACTTTCAATTTTTTGCACAAATACCTGGGGTTCTGCTTTCGGATCCTTTAATCCTGCGGCCACTTTCCTTTCACAATCGATGCAGGTGCAGGGCATGGGGACGACGAATCCTTCCAGTAGCAGCTATGGAGAAGTTTGTTTCGCGACGCGGAGAATTCTTTAATTTTTATACCCTTGCAGAGGGTATTATAATTTTGGTCAAAAGTGTGCACCGCAGTGAAGGAGACATCTCCGACCCTATAAAGTATATATATTCTTGATCAGGATCACCTCCTGAGTCGATATGAGCATGTCCGTCTGCCCGTCTGTCCGTCTGTCTGTTTCTACGCAAACTAGTCTCTCAGTTTTAGAGCTATCGAGTTGAAACTTTGCACACATCCTTCTTTCCGTATCCGAACACGTATCTAAAAGCAGCTATAACATAATGGAAACAGGACTCAAACTTCAATCATACTTCATCTTACATGTTTCAGCTCAAACATTCGAAAAGCAATTTTTTTTAAATTCTGTTTAGCCAACCATTTCTGGTGTTCTGTTAAAATACAATTCACTCGTGGATCCATATAAATTGCAGATAATAAAGCTTCGTTCTCTAACAACTTACACTCTCGAAGTTTGATTTGTGCAGGATTTGTAGGGGAGCGCGTCACTTGGCGTTCCGTTAAACTATACGCGCCAAAAAATGCATATACATATATGGAGACTTATATGCTCCAAATAAATATAACCACGTTGGTTAATAACTATTAATATTTATTAAAGATAACTGCATGAAAAGTGTGGATACAAAGATTTGGTTGAATGTATATGTTGCCAATATTAAGATTTTTTCATGAAGAATGAAGCTTCTTGTAGCGAGTAGTCTTTTAGTATGCCCAAATGGATTTTAGATACCATGGCGAAGAAGTATTTATTCGTTGCTATTTTAAATTGTGTCGGTTGACTCGCCGCAGTACTCCCCCCTAGACTTCATGGTGCAAAGCGAGCAGGGAGTCTAATTGTACGCCGGGATCTTGGAGGTGAGGTTGTTTCCGGTGACTCTCCAAGAGCCTGTAGGTCTGGTCCTTTATTTGGTGGTTCCAGCGTTGAGCTTTTTTATTGGGTGTTGCATTATTACGAAGGCGGGCTTGAGGCGGTCCACTGAGATTTTGACTGCACGACCGTGACGGATAGGGTGAAGTGTTTGTCGTACCTTTCGATGACTTCAAATTGACCGTCGTATGGAGGTTGAAGTGAAGTGCGTACGGCATCATTTCGTAGGAATACATGTGAGGTGGTTTCCAATTCCTTAAATATATATGGTTTGGAGCACAGCTTGCAAATAACTGTTAACCGTTTTTTTGCTTACGCTCTGTTTGCGAGACCAACCGAAACAAAGCATGCCGTTTCGGTTCCTCTCTGAGCAGCAGGCTTTGTTTTGTTTTGTTTCGGTTTTCTGTTGAACGAATTACGATGAGCAAATCATGAAACTCTCGTCTACTGAGCATCGTTCAATGAGAGATTCGAGTGACGCTCTCCGAGAGAGACTCAGTAAAAGACCGATTGACTGAAAAAGTCAGTGCAAAAAGTCTTTTCAATAATTTGTTTTCGTTTCGCTGCAAAGTGGTACATGGTACATGCAATTTTCACGAAAAAACTTCTTAAAATTTTAAACGTGAATTTTTCCAATTTCAAACTAATATATTGATTATTTTAATTAAAAAACAAGAAAGGAAAGCTAACTTCGGGCGGAGCCGAAGCTTATATACCCTTTGCAGTCCGCTAGGTGGCGCCACGCATATTTTATTATTAGATATATAACGGATCGTATATAGTCGGCCGATCCGTATGAAATTTGGCATATCGAATTATTTTGTCCAAAGAGGAACCCATTGAAAATAACTTGAAAAACAACGAAGTTATAGCATTTCCGATCAATCAGTTATATGGCAGCTATAGGATATAGTCGACCGATCCCGGCCGTTCCGACTTATATACTGCCTGCAAAGGAAAGAAGGGTGTGTGTAAAGTTTCAACTCGATAGCTTTAAAACTGAGAGACTAGTTTGCGTAGAAACGGACAGACGGACATGCTCATATCGACTCAGGAGGTGATCCTGATCAAGAATATATATACTTTATGGGGTCGGAGATGCCTCCTTCACTACGTTGTATACTTTTGACCAAAATTATAATACCCTCTGCAAGGGTATAATGAATAGTTTTTTTTTTAATTCATTTATTTTTGAGTTAAGCTTAACAACTAATAAAGAATTCAAGTTTTTGGAATCTAGTGAACTACGCCGTTCGCTTAAAATAAAATGTAAAGTTGAAAATGCTCTTTCCACCGATACTTGAGTAGACGGTGTGGCTAGTACTACTTTTGCCAGCGCACTCAAATGTGGCGATTTCACCTTGACATTTTTAAAAAAATTTTAATACATTGTCATTTAAAGGTAAGCGACGGTACATTTTGTCGAAGTTATCCACCTCAAAATATATTTTGACAAGTGGTCCGAAACAGGCTCATCCTTTGCTTCTGGAACAGTCTGTACGACATCCAAAAATGCTGATAAAAGCGACTTTTCTTCTGGTGGGGATGAAAATGATGAGTCCTTATCCAGTTCAACATCATCAATTGGCTGCGAAACAACAGTTTCTGTGGAATGATCCTTAGGTTAGGTTAGGTTAGGGCGGTGATGCAAGGGGGTCATAGAATACCCCCTCGCTTCCACTTGAGCCGCTAGGGCTCCTTGTGCTGCCGCTGGAGCAAGGGTTTCACCGAGATGCTACCCCCCCCCCCTTCCTGTCTACCAGGGTGCATATATATGCCTAGACTACCTATGGCGGCCCATGGTCCCAGCCTGCTTTTTTAATGAAGGCAACCAATCCGCGTGGAGAGATCTCTGAGAGATCGCTAAGGTCCGAGAGTTCTTCGGACCCGAAGGGTTTGAGTCTGCTGCGTCCGAGTGCCGGGCAGTGGCATAAGAGGTGCGATACCGATTCCACCTCCTCTTCATCCCTGCAACTCCTGCAGAAATCATTGTGGGGGACTGCAAGCCTGGCCGCGTGTTCGCCTATCAGCCAGTGCCCAGTGATTGCCCCAATCGCTAGGCTGCGCTCCGGTCTAGTCAGAGCAATAAGTCTCGCCGATCTTTTCTGAGAGCGTGTCGGCCAGATCAAACGTGATGTTCTACAGGTCTGGAGATTTCTCCATTTCCTATTGGCTGCCAGGTCGAAAAACTCCCTGCACTTTAGCCTGCAAGTAGCCAAGAGTATGCCTACAAGTTCTTTCTCCGGTAGGAGAGGGTTGGTAGTCCCTGCCCTAGCTAGTTCATCTGCAGCACAGTTTCCCTCGTGGTCCCTGTGACCGGGGACCCAGATGAGGTAGATGTCAAGCTGTTCAGCCATCTTTTTGAGAGATCTGCGACAGTCATTGACTGTCCTGGAGTTGGATGAGAATCCGTCAAGTGCCTTGAGCGCTGCTTGACTATCTGAGAAGATACATATCGTACCCCGATTGCCCCTTAGAGCTGGGGATTCAAGTGCTTCCTTAATGGCTACTACTTCAGCCTGGAAAACACTGCAGTGGTCGGGGAGTCTGAAAGACTCCTTTAGGCTCAGATGCTCGCAAAAGTAACCGCCTCCCACCTGGCCGTTAAGTTTTGATCCATCTGTATAGATATGAATGGAGCCCTCCGGTCCCGGTATCCGGGCATCCCATTCCTCCCTCGAGGGGATTAAGACTTTGTAGTTAGTGGTGCGTTGGTCGACGGGCACACAGTAATCCGTACCCCCCTCAGGCATGAAATGTTGTAGGTCCAGTCTGGTATGACCGAAACTATTTTTGCTCCATAGGTTTGCCTCCCGCAGTCTTATTGCTGCCAGAGTGGCTGTCTTTACCCCCATCAGTTCAACTGGTAGTAGGTCAAGTATAGTGTCTAGGGCATCACTAGGCGTAGTGCGTAGACTGCCTGTTATACAGACTTCCGCCATGCGCTGCATCTTCCTGAACTTTTCCCTGCATGTGGAGTTGTCTAGGGCGGGCCACCAGACAACAACACCATAGAATAGAATTGGTCTGATGATCGCTGTGTATAACCATCTGACCATTTTCGGGGACATTCCCCATTTCAGGCCTACCGCCTTGCGGCAGGTATAGAGTGCTATTGCCGCTTTCTTAGTCCTATCAGCGGTGTTCAGCTTCCAGTCCAGTTTCCTGTCTAGTGTGATACCTAGGTACTTCGCACTATCACTAAGAACCAGTGTTTCTCCTAGGAGCTACGGAAGTCTTAGGTTAGGTATTTTGTACTTCCTGGTGAACAGCACGAGCTCTGTCTTGGACGGGTTGACTCCCAGCCCGTTCTTTTGCGCCCAGGCCGACAGAACTTCGAGCTTCCCTGTCATTAGGTCGCATAGCGTCTGTGGGAATTTCCCCACGAAGGCAATAGCAACATCGTCCGCGTACGCAATGATCTTACATCCGCCACCCTCTAAGGATCGTAGTAGGCTGTTAACCGCACGTTCCATAGTAGTGGTGAGAGTACACCTCCTTGTGGGGTGCCCCTCTTGACGTATCTTCGAATAGTCGAACCTACAAGTGTAGCCTCGACACTCCTGTTAACCAGGATCTGCCGTATTAGGTGAGTTGATCGATTGTCTATTCTAAGTCCCGTCAGTGCGTCGATTATTGAGCACGGTAAGATGTTGTTGAAGGCCCCTTCTATGTCTAGAAAAGCCACAAGTGCGTATTCCTTGAAATTAATCGCTCGTTCGACGATCATAGTGATATCGTGCAGGGCTGTTTCTGTTGATCGGCCCCTTTTGTAAGCATGCTGAGAGCATGAAATGTCGTTTGGGTTAATGTTAAGTTGTAGATGGAGACTTAAGAGTCTTTCCATAGTCTTAAGGAGAAAGGAAGACAGACTTATAGGTCTGAAGTTCTTGGGGGTACAGTGGGATGGTTTCCCCGCCTTGGGTATGAATACAACCTTCGTGATTTGAAGGGTTTAAAATTGTCTATTGCCCATTTCAGGTTTCTGTCACTAAGTAGGTAGTTGAGCGGGCCCTGGTGACCCTGGCTACGCATCACCTGGGTTGTTCCTTCCGAAGAGCAACCCGGGAAGTGTGCGTTGATAAGGGTCTCCAGGGTTTCCAGGCTTGAGGTTGTCCAGCACCCCTCCGTGTTCTTAATGTAACCTGCGATGGGGGCTGTAGTAGAGAGAATCTTTCTTAGGAGGGCGGCCTCTTATGTCTCCTGAATGTTGGTGCAGAAATTGGCCCAGGCAACCCTCTTTGCCTTGCGCAATTCTTTGTTATATTGCCTAAGTTCAGCTTTATAGGTTTCCCACGCCTCGTCTGTGTTGGTACGGTGCGCGTGGTTGAAGGCCCTACGTGCATTTTTTTTGTACGGGGCTAAAGACGAGGTCCACCACGGAGGCTTCTTCGATCTGTTGCTACCTATTCTTTTTTTGGGGCAGGCCTTGTGGTAAGCTTTTTCACTAGTCGCAATAGGCTTGTCAACGCAATAAGCTTGGCGTTGAGCCCCTCATAGGTCTCGATGGTCTCCGAAGGCGGTTCGCCTAAGGATCTATCTAGTATATTTTTATAGAGCTCCCAGTTTGCCTTTCTAGGATTTCGTACTGCTTGCTTGGTGAAGTTTTCAAAATTTACTACTATCTCAATATAGCGATGGTCTGAAAATGAGTGTTTGTCAAGGACTCTCCAGCTGGTGATTGCATCAGCCAGGAGTGCGAGAATAATGTGACATCAAGAACCTCCCTTCTGTTCTTGACTACGAAGGTGGGTTCTGAACCTCTGTTACCCACTAGAAGCTTAGAGCTGAGGATAAAATCGAAGATTGACTCACCCCTCTCGTTTGTGTCAGTGCTTCCCCAGTGATTGTGAGAGCGTTGGCATCGCATCCTATTATTAGGTCGATGTCCTTCCTTTCGCTGTCTTTCACAAGCCGCCTGAGTAGCGAATGGGGTGGAGGTCCTTGGTGGTCGTGACCCATATATGCCGAGCATATTCTTAGATGGCCGTCTGGGCCCTCTATCGATGCGGCTACGTGATCTTCATTGCTGAAATTTGGTAGCAAGAAGGTATTAAGGCTTTTCTTTGCGAGTATGCATGCTCGCTTTTTACCTGTCACATCGGCTGTGTACAGCCTGAAGTCCGACGCCCCCAGACCGAGAATCCTGTCTCCGTGGATCCAGGGTTCTTGGATGAGGGCCACGTCAGCTCCATCCTCTGCAAGATGGAGCAGGAGGGCGGCGGAAGCCACCTTACTGTGATGGAGGTTTATCTGCAGGAATGTCAGGGACATCCTTTAGATTCTCCACCACAGTAACCTCCGCCTCGGTGTCGGAGCCCAGCAGTGAGTCCTCCTCCATGCCGACGCCACCAAGAGCCCTCGCCAGGTCACTCTCCTCTGAGGTGTACCCTTCCAGAATGTCCTCCTCCATATCTGACATTCCTTCTGGGCGGACCTCTTCGGTTGGTTCCGAGTCTAGCTCCTGTGCGTCCATCTTCAAGTCGATGCCTCCAGGTTTACTCTTCGCATCCGACTGTAGATCCTCTCCTGTCAGCCATACGCGGGCCCTCGGTTTGCTGGGGATCTTGTCCGAGTCCACCGCCTCCAGTCTGGCTCCTGGGTAGACCTCCCCAAGCGACGCAATCATTCGCTTGTAGAGGTTTACAGACCTCGCATCTTGGCACGCTATCACCTTGATGCTACCCTGGTCCACCGTCTTCGCAGTCCGGTGGAGGTCCTCCGCTCTTGAGCATCTCCTCCATGAAGCGCCCATGCAGCTCATTCACTACTTTACGGCAAAGCTCCTTGAGGATCAGGCCATCTTTGGAGCCATTATCAATGACCCCAATGATGGTCCTGCCTTGGTAACTTCGGCGAAGGATCTGTTACTCTGTGTCTGCACCTTCTTCTTCTTAGCTAGGGGCGCTCCACCGTCGGTCGACCTCTGCCTTTTCGCACTCTGTGCACTCTCCTTGGCAGAGTCGCCTCCTCCTGTCGGCTTCTTTGGGTCCAATCTGGCTCCCGCTCTTGCTGGCTGAAAGTCAGGCAGGATTTCCCTCGCCCACTTTATTATTTCAGCCTGATCGGGATTGGACTCCGCCGATGGGTCTGCCCTCATCAGGATGAAGGCCGCTCTCCTCCTATCTTTATAGGAGCCCTTCCGCTGCAGGGGGCCAGCAGTCGTCGGACCAGGGATCTTACCCCCCACCCCGTTCGGTGCTCCCATAGTGGGCCCCGTTTTGGGGGTCGGTGCCTTGGCATCTCCCCCTACACCGGCGCCGCTCGCCTCCGGATGTTGTCCCTCAGTGGGGAGCTTCGCCATCCCAGCATCTCTTTGGCCTCTATCTGCCTTGGAGATTGACGGATCCGATATCCCATTTCCGGACTTTCTTAGGGAGTTCCGTTCTCCACTGTTTGTTTTTCTTTTTAAATTGTTATCGTTCATTTTTTGGACCCACGAGTAGGCGGGAAGGGGTTCGTCCATCATGACATAGCCCGCTTGTCATGATAAGCCTGGCTAAAACTGAGGGGTCGGCCGGTCCCCCAGAGTCCGCATATTAACGTCCGTGCATCCCCCGGACATGCATCCCTCGGCATATGCTGTTCCACCTTGGATTGGGGTGATTTGAGGAAGGGAGTTTTCTTCTCCCCGCCCGACTACAATTAGCCAGCATCCTCGGTAGAGACATGACCTTACCGGGACCTGTTACCAGCCGCCCTCACGTGGAGAGTATAGTCGCACTATCATCGGTGTATACAGTTACGGCACATGAGCTCATGCGTTTCTCCCCCTGTTGTACCCGATTGGCTGACGGCCCAATGATCCTTTAATAATAAAAAAAATTAATGTTAAATTTTATTGTTTTCAATAACAACTTAGAAGAGCTGTTAGTGTTTGACGAGGACAATTTTAATTATTAAAACTAAGAACACGTATCTAAAAGCAGCTATAACATAAAGGACACAGGACTCAAACTTCAATCATACTTCATCTTACATGTTTCAGCTCAAACAGTCGAAAAGCAATTTTTTTTTAAATTCTGTTTAGCCAACCATTTCTGGTGTTCTGTTAAAATACAATTCACTCGTGGATCCATATAAATTGCAGATAATAAAGCTTCGTTCTCTAACAACTTTCACTCTCGAAGTTTGATTTGTGCAAATAATTTTTTTGTTATAATATTTTGGCTGTTATCGCACTTCAGTTTAAGTTCCATCCAAATAATGAAAAATTCACTGTAAACTAAATTTGTATTTTGCAGCTTTATGGTCGCATCATATGCGTCCTTGAAAGCGTCGACATACGTCTCCATCCAGTCCCATTCTACTGCAGTATCAATGATACATTGAGCGGCCAGAAACTCTTTTAGGACAAGTAGTTTTTTTACCATTAAGTACGTTGAATTCCACCTAGTGACAACGTCGAGCGAGGGTATAGTTTTGTTGTGCTCGATTAAGACGTGTCTGCGCAGGTTATATTTTTATTTTATACATGTATTTAAAAAATAGATTTATATTTAAACTTTACTTACCTATAAGTTTCAGTGCGCAATTTTTTGCATAATTTGCGGCAGAAACTAATGTTTTCGATAATCTCGCGAATGAATATTCGCCAAATAAAGATCATCTAGCTCTTTTGTGTCATCTTCAAATAGAGATTTCTCCGTTTCGTCATTAAGAAGTTCTACGCCTTTGACCATGTTTCTCCCATTATCAGAAGTAACACGGTGTATATACATTTTTTTCTTTAATAACAAACATATTAAAAACTAACTAAAAACACAATTTTACCTGAAGATTTGATTAAGATTAATGCCATATTCGTAAAGAATTTCCAAAATTTTTTTTTTTATGTAGACTCCAGTGTGTGCATGGGTGAGCTGGATCATTCCCAATGTCTTTATAACAATCTCCATTTTATTAATATGTGTGGGAATCATTTGCAGATTCACACCTAGAACTGCTGTTTCCATTCTAGTCGCCACGTCGATTTTTAACGATATCAGCTTTCCATTAACTAACGCCCTTATGCCGTCTTTGATGACCTGTTCTTTTACAGAAACGAAACTCATAATGTTCCTCGATGTAATTCCGTTCCGTTTATTCCGTTTTATACCAAGGGCATTATAAATTGGGTCAACAATTTCTTTGAATCCCTCGCTGTTCAAGAACATAAATGGCTTTCCATCAGTTGTGACAATTTTCAACAGTGAATTTATAATTGTGTCTTCACCAGTTTCAAATGAAATTTTTGTTTTCTTCACATCTTGAGTTTCGGTGACTTCTTCGCTGTCGCAGTCTTTAAATATTTCATTATACTTCGATGTCAAATGGCGTTTTAAACTTTGCACACCGATTTGTTGTCCATTTTGTTAAATATACAAAATTGATGCACTTGAGGTTGAGCCCACGAAACTTCACATACACATACATGCACAAAAGACTTTTTGAATCGTCGAACGAAAGCAAACGGTCCTACAATGAGCAGATCAAACAAAAACACAAAAAAGTGTGCTTTGGTGAGCGCGAGCAAAATTTTTATACGAGCAACTCAATCGGTTGCTCTCAGACTTTTTGCTCAGTCTCAGTGACAAACACTTATGGTATTTTGAGACCGCTCGAATCGGTTAACAGTTATTTGCAAGCTATGGTTTGGAGGTCTCATGATGAGCTGTTTGTGCTGTACGGATCTCTTGCATGATTTTTTCCAATTCTTTGGCATATTCCGTTTGGGATTGTATTTTGTTTGATTGGTGGAAAAACTCTACCGGCAACCTGAGCGTAGTTCCGTATACTAGCTGTGCGGGTGTTGCTTGAATGTCCGGTTTGTAAGCTGTGCGAAGTCCTAAAAGAATTATTGGTAGTTTCTGTGGCCAATTCGCCTGGTTTTTGCACAGTAGCCTTGATAATTCATAGAATAGGCTACTGTGATTCGATTCGAATTGTCTGCCTTAATCCGTTGTGATTCGAGCCGGTATGCCAAATCTGGAGATCCAGGAGCGGATGAGGGCGGATGCTACGGTATCGGCTTGCATGTCTTCAATAGCGATGGCTTCTGGCCACCTTCTTGTATTTTCGTCTCCTGCTACGTGTGTTATAGATGTGGTAAATTGTCCTATGAAATCCAATTGGCGAAGTTGCCACGGTGATGCTTTTTCGGGTTTTTGATCGAATGCGTATACTAAGGGTTTGTGGTCTGTACGGATGTGAAAAACCCTGCCTTCCAGCATATGGCGGAAATGTTTTATTCCGTGGTAAATTGCTAGGAGTTCCCGATCGTATGTGCTATATTTTCGTTGTGTTTCTGAGAGCTTAATGCTGAAGAATCCCATTGGTTGGTATTCCGAGCTGATGACTTGATGTAGAACCGCTCCCACTATGCTATGTTGCTCGCGTCTGTGCTTAGCGAAAGGTTTGCGTTCGGTGCAGGATGTGCCAATAGTGCAGCTTGTGCAAACAAATTTTTGTAACTGTTGAATTTGTCGATTGTTCTTTTGTCCAGTTAATTGGGGTGGAATCGTTTTTCTTATTACCTGGTATAAGCTGCACCAGTGGAACTTGATGTTGAATAGGAATCGTCTGTAAAAGTTGATCATAGCGAGGAATCTTCGTACTTCTTTGGCCACCTTGGGTAAGGGGGAATTTGTTATGTAATTGAGGGTGCGGTAGTCACCGCATGGTCTCCATTCACCAGTAGGTTTTCGTACCATGTGTAAAGGTGAAGCATATGGGCTTTTGGAAGGTCTGCATACTCCCATGTCCATAAAATATTGGAACTCATTCTTTGCTGCTCGGAGTTTCTCTGGGGTCAGTCTTCGAGGTCGCGCGAAGGGTGGTGCTCCTTTGGTGTCGCTAGTGGGTGACGCTAGTCGTTGACGATAGGCGATGTGTGATTGTGTTGAATTTTGTTGTCTTTGAATTCCTCCAACAGTTGAGCGAATGCGTTGGATGTGTTGAATGTGTTAATAATTGATGAATTTTTATGTGTGTGTGGACAGCATGTCAAGCGTGTTTTGGCATCAACTAACTTAGCCTCCTGGATGTTGACAGGAGGTTGTAGTGGTGTAGAAAATCGCATCCAATGATTGGAGTATTAGTTCGTACTTAGGTTTAGTACTTAGTAGCAAAGTTCCAAGTGTAAGTACGACCTAGTCCTAGGTCCAGTGTCAAGCGGATGGAGCCGTATGTTTTTATTTCTGTGACGTTCGCTGCAAAGAGTGTATGGCGATTGGCGTTTTGTATATTCTTGTGAATAGTACTGGATGGAATGATCGAAACGTCGGCTCCTGTATCAACTAAAAATTTTAATCTGCTGCAGAGCCTTGTCGTTATCGTGGAGTCGTTTGGTCAGCGTTATGACGCGTTCTTCTTGATAAGACTGCTATTGTTTGTTTTTTGAAAAAGCATATACGTGGTCAGCCGCATCGTCGTTTAAGGAATCCATAACTGCATCGGCTGCTTTTGCAAGTTGTGAGAGTTTGGTCTGCGGTGAGCATCCTATCATACCGACAATTACCGGGCGCACGATAGGAGGCAAACGTTTGATCCAGTAGAGTTACTCCAGTTGGCAGAGTAAGTGGCTGGGCGGCTGTCGCCGAGTTGAATTCCAGTTGCGAGTCTGTCCAAACGTACCATTTCCGAGTCAGTAAACTTTGAAAGGATTGCTTCCCTTAAGGTGGAATAAGGGGCTGTTTTGGGTGGATTGTTCACAAGATCGTGTATTTGTTCCAGGTATTTGGGGTCTGCGTAGGCGATGACGGCAGCGAACTTTTCCTGCTCTTTTCGTGCACCAAGTCCTTGTAGTGCGAACCAACTTTCTATCTTCGTGAAGAACATTTCTATGTTTGTGATTGATTGTAAATTTGGAAACGGCATCTTTCCAAATACGGATTGAATCATGGGCGTCAGCGAACTCTTCGTTTTCGGCCATGTTGTGAAATACTTGTGTGTATGTACTCCAGACTTTGATGTGATGTGAATTGTTCTAGTTGTCGAGGGTCACCAATTATGGAGACTTATATGCTCCAAATAAATATAACCACGTTGGTTAATAATTATTAATATGTATTAAAGATAACTGCATGAATAGTGTGGATACAAAGATTTGGTTGAATGTATATGTTGCCAATATTAAGATGATTTCTTGAAGAGTGAAGCTTCTTGTAGCGAGTAGTCTTTTAGTATGCCCAAAGGGATTTTAGATACCATGGCGAAGAAGTATTTATTCGTTGCTATTTTAAATTGTGTCGGTTGACTCGCCACACATATATACATTCAGTATCGGACAACTGTGGGAAACGAAAACGAGAATATTATCGCTGCATCTATATGTATGTACTACCTATGGTACATTCAACCAGTACACCATCAAGTTTCAATTGCATAGCTATGAGGTTTGGAGAAAAGGGATCATAATACTGTTATCCTGCGGCCGTAACCAATTCCTGATCCTGATCCTGAAAGATCCAGAAATAGAAATAGTAACCAACCATTCCCAGAACAACTACAAAATAGTCTCCAATATAATTCATTTAATCAGGATATAAAGTCATTCCAGCAAGCAGAACAGTCAAACACGCACAAATTGAGTCATCTGCTCAACCTAGAAACAAACCAATGCGCATAAATAATATCAAAGAGGAACATTTTTTAGGAGTAGAATACGATTGAATCAGATTAAGATTTGAAAAAAAAAAATAATAAAAACTTAATGTTCTGATAGAAACAGGAGCCACAGCCGGTTATATAAAAAAAGGTACTTACCAAAACGGAAGAGTATTGCCCGTTTATAAAAGAGGATCAACAGTTAATGTATACTCAACAATAAAAATATGCCAGTACATATAAATTTTTCAAGCAAAACTAATTTTTTAAAAAATAGAGGGATTAACGGCAGATTCATTAATAGGATACAATTTACTAAAAAACAGTGTGTGTCTAAGGACATGCGTGAGAAACGAAGTTCCTTTGGCATGTTTGGCAATGAAAGAAAGACAAGACTGAATGAAGGCGAAAAATGATTAACAACAACCAACTTTATACATAAATGATTTTTATTTATTACTTATTTATTATAGGTATATAAATCTAATCAGTTCATTAAAATATAGTGATAATTGGCTTATGATAACTAAAGTAAGATACAAACATTTGAGATTCAACTTTGTCCAAGTATCTCGAAAAAAATGCATCAATAGTCGTATTGAATCTTGTTATCGTATTGAATCGTTATTAATTTTTAAATCAAATTCTTTAAGAAGAAATTGTGTCAGTGGCTCTGATTTTTTATCAGAAAAGTTGATGTTAAAATCACCGGCCAAAATTAGGGGAATCAACAAATTTGTAGTACTATATCTCCGAAGAAGTCGAGAACCTTCTTTAGTATATTCTAATAGTACTCTATGTATAAACTCTTGAATATCCACAATTTTTTGATTCGGTGAAAAGTAGATGACTACCAGGACCACTGTAATACCGTTTTCCAATACACACTGAGCCGCACAAAGGTCCGCAACGCTTGTATGTCGAGCGAATCATCTCCATGTTGGGCATTACGATTCTAGTTATATCACTCTCTTGTCGAAGAGCTTACTTCTCTTGTCGGTATGTGGAAGAGTTTTCTCCATTTCCAATAATTCTGGATCCAAACTGATTCGCAAATTAGAGGTTTTTGGTAATTGCAACACCTGCGCTTCGATATGTTGCCTTTTTCTGCGTTCCCTAAACTCCTTTTGACGCTGTTTTTTTGAATTTTGTTTTTGGTGAATTTGTTTTTGGTACCCCTGGCTTTGGTCCTTTTTGCATTGACTTCTGATTATTACAAATCAATGGCTCTGCTCCAATTTGTATACCCTTGCAGAGGGTATTATAGTTTTGGTCAAAAGTGTGCAACGCAGTGAAGAAGACATCTCCGACCCTATAAAGTATATATATTCTTGATCAGGATCACCTCCTGAGTCGATATGAGCATGTCCGTCTGTCTGTTTCTACGCAAACTAGTCTCTCAGTTTTAAAGCTATCGAGTTGAAACTTTGCACACATCCTTCTTTCCTTTGAAGGCAGTATATAAGTCGGAAGGGCCGGGATCGGTCGACTATATCCTATAGCTGCCATATAACTGATTGATCGGAAATGCCATAACTTTGGTGTTTTTTAAGTTAGAGGGTTGGGACTTTCTACACATGTTATATTTGACTAGAATATCTTATGTACAATTTCATAAGGATCGGCCGACTATATCCTATAGCTGTCATAGAACGATCGAAATCGGCATAACTTTGGTGTTTTTTAATTTAGAAAGATGGGATTTGGTACAGATTCTATTTTGGAAAATCAATCTGATCTGCCAATTTTATCTATAATATATATGTATCTATAGCTATATATCTAATAATATAAGATGCGTGGCGCCACCTAGCGGACTGCGACTGAACTGCAAGGGTATATCAACTTCGGCTCCGCCCGAAGTTAGCTTTCCTTTCTTGTTTTTCAATATTTGGTTGATCAACGCTGTAAATGTAACTATTACAAGGGTCACATTTTAAATTCATTGCGGCGACGCGACAGCCGACACATGTACGAAAATTTCACTAATTTAGCTATAAGCATACTCATGAATCTCGCGTAGTGGGAGCATGAGCAGTGGAGAAACGCTCGTCTGTGAAGAGCGAGAGAGTGAGGAAATGGTTATATTCTCTCACTCTACGAAGAAGAAGCAGACAGATAGCCGTTTAACGTTTCGTTACGATTTTTTCGGCTAGCCCTCCTCCGCCAAGCTCATACCGCGCCATAAGAAACTTCGTTTCAAAAAGATAGGAGCAGACATTGAAACACTAAAATGAAAGGGAAAAATCGAAAAATTACACTATGACGATATACTATTTATTAGAACTAAACAAAGAAACAACCATACTTCCACTAAAAAAATAAAAATTATACAAATATTTTAAACACGAAAATTTGTCAAGCAAGAATTCACTTAGCATAAAAAGTTTGGGGTATATAAGCCTCAAACACGACGTCGATGTTCATTCCGATATTAACACTTTGTAATACTTAGGGTCCAAAAACTGTGTGAGCGATACTTCTGACAACTATAAATAAAACAGTTTGGGGTATACAAAACCCAAACACGCCGATGCTCATTCTGACACAAATAATTTGGCATACTCAAGATCCAAATGCACCGAAAGTCAGATTTCCGACAACTATCCCTCAAGTGGTTCAGGGTCCTCCGACATTAAACACGCTGTTGATGTAAAATCTGATACAAACGATATAAACACTGCAGTATATAAACTAAATTAATTTAGTTTGTGGTAGTAGTTGTTGGTCCATTGCAGATGACGATGTCTTCAGATGCGGGTAATGAATGTTATCCCTGGCGGTTGCCTAGGGGGTTCTTCCTTCTTACCGAAAATTATGGTGGGAGTTTATTTATTCAATAAATATTTATTCAATATTTTACCATATATTGAAATTTTATCTCCGGTCTGAACGTATCAATTTCAGAAACTCTCTTCTCATTAAATCCATCAGATCTTCCAAATGCCTTAGCAAAAGTTCAAGAGCTTGAATCTAATAATTTCAGGGCCAACAGTTAATGGTTTTCAAGCTTTTTTCATGGTTTCATTTCAAGCGTTGTTGTTGGACCGTCTCCTTGGGCATCCCATTGTGAGGAGATTAGATCTCCCACACGCCAAGACAGGTGGCAAGAGGGGCAGCAGCGGGGGGGGGGGAACAAGCAAGTCAGCACTGCAGCGTCGGATGGGCCAGGGCTGCTGTGTTTAGAAAAACGGAAAGAGAGAAATGCGTCGAGCACAGACGGCATGCGGGGGCAGCAGCGGGGCCAAGAGGAACTCGCACGGCGTCGCGCACGAAAGAAGGAGGAGGAGGAATCACCGTGGAACGTAACGGTCCCGGCCGGGCCTCCGCGGCAGCGCTCGAAGGTCATAGGAAACAGCGGGGACGGCGGGGAACGAAGCGGCCGGCGACTGCGCAGCTGTGTTTACAAAATGCACAAAAACACAGAAATGCATTTGGAATGTACAGGGGGGGATCGCGGGGTATCGGGACGAAGTCCGATGACCGGCACAAATATAATGCGGATCGGAAGCCCAAGCGGGGCAATCGGAGGAGGGACAATAAAGAAAGCCCGCCAATAGAAAGACGGCGGGATTGGAGAAAGCTAACGGAGA